>NW_026647129.1:300000-402500 GCF_950295315.1 Erinaceus europaeus | reverse complement strand
CTGAGTTCACGATGTATGCAATGACTTCCAGTAAGGGCCCAGTGAAGAAGGCACGTAGAGACAGTCAGAGAGACAGAATGACAGTGACTGAAAAGGACTGATTCTGGCCCTGTGTGGATCAGTGCCAGAGCAGTGAAGACAAACCCTCCATGCCCATGCATATTTCTTACAAGTAGCTTTGTAATATTATGTTTGTGAGGAAAGGTTACACTTAGAACATCTAGGTCTTAGCCCACTCTGAGAAGCGACACTTGGCCTGCAGCCCACTCTCCAAAACTGCCCTTGGCTCTCCAAATTGGAAGTAGTTTTAGTGATGCTCCAGCCAAATGCAGGCTGGAGTATTTCATCTCCCTGGTCCAAAGTCAGCCTGTCCTGTGTGCAGGGAACTGAACTATGTCTATTTCTTCTTTGATTTACAGTTTTGGGATAGGACTCGGTTGATAAAATAGCAAGAGTGACGTAGATGATTTGGCAGCTGTACTTTGTGCTGAGAGAGATTTGTAGAGTGACAAGAGGTAAATGAATGGCTCGGTGAGATGTCTCTCATGACTGTGGCTTCAAAGGGCCAGGTGTATCCGCATTACTACCCGAATCCAGAGCTGTGCAAGTCTCTAGCTAAAATATATTTTCAGACATCTACATGTTATATATATATATATATATATATATATATATATATATATATATATATATATATATAAAACATGTTATATATATATATCATGTCATATATATATATATAACATATATATATATATATATATATAGAGAGAGAGAGAGAGAGAGAGACTGATGTAGTCATTTTCTACAATGGATGTGATATGACATTCAGACAATTGATTGCTAAAATCTGGAGAGAAACTGTGCATCAGGAAAAGAATTGTCCAAAGGAGTAAAATCTCCAAATCATTAGCTATATGCAGCTCCAATGGGACCTAGCAAAAAATGCTCTAGAAGGAACTCATCCGGGAGACTGTCCACATGGATAGGCAGCACAAGTTTCCTAGTCTGGCAACACACACAGGGCAGCTGCTAGTTCCCAGTGCAAGCCTCAGGACAAAAACCTCTCCCTCTTCAGTGTCTTTACATCTGAAAAGAAGAAAAGTGGCCAATGGCCAAGGAGAGCTACAATGGTGTCAATATTGAGCTGTAAATCAGAATGTGCCAAGTGTTTTGCACAAAATCACCTGTACCATAGTGATTCTGTTGTTCTCTCTCTCCCTCATTCACACACACACACACAAACACACACTCTCACAGTTACAGACACACAAACATCCACAGAGGCACAGGTGCAAACAGAGTTATACACATGCACTATGGACATCTTCTGCAAGGCAGGGCCCTAGGTGAACCCTGCTTCGCACTTCCTGGAAGCATGCCCAACCTTTTAAGGTCTGCTCTGAGCTCCCATTGTCGGGCTTACTTCAAAAGGCTCGCAGACAGGGCACCAGACATGCTCTGATATAGATATATTTATGTGTATTTATATATGTGTATATATATATATATATATATATGGATATGGATTTTTATCTTTATTATAAAGTCTGAGACATACTGCCATGGATATGAGGAGACAGAATATGGCTTGTGTCAGAGAGACTTACAAAGCTGAGGCTCCAGTAGCCTAGGTGAAATCACCAACAAAACAAGGCAGAGCTCAGCAGTGCTCTGGCAACTCTCTTTGTATATCTGGGCCTGTCAATAAAATAAGGATATAAGTAAAATATTACTGAGTGCAGACAGAGTGAGGAAGAGCCTGTGAGAGTCAGAGACAGAGAAGGAGAGAAAAGAAATAGAGGAGTTGGAAATAGACCAGAAGTCAAAACCCCCTAGACTGTGTTCATTCATGACAGGTTAAAACGTGGGTTGTAGCGATTGTAAGGCAGCAGCTCTAATGTCCACAGACCCCAGACAACCGAAGCCTTCACCATATGTGTGTAGTATTTGCCCCAGTAAATGTATTGTGCATCAAAAGTTCCCTTCAATTATAAGAGAAAATATATCAGGCAGAAGAAATGACCCTCATGTGATACCTGACTAAATAAATAAATATGCAAATAAATGGTGATGATTTATGAGGACTTGAAAAAAATTAATGAAAACAAAAACCACAAGAAGACCTGATTACAGCAGAAACATAGAAACCATGTGCTGAGAAAGAGAGGGCTGCTTCAAAAATTCCCTAACACATCAGGGTCCAAGGAAATTAAGATTTTCGGAAAAATAAAACAAACACATATGTATTGAAGCTTACACTAGAAAAAGGAGGGAAGATCTGAGCTATGATAATTACAACAAGGATGCTGATAGAAACACAATTAGAAATGCTACTGGAAGGTTCTATATTTAATATTTGTATTGAATGCTGCTCAAACAATATGGCCAATTATTTCTGAAAAACTAGGCTGTTATAAATGTGGTAATTCTGAATTGAGGTCAAATACATAGGTCGACAATTCAAAAAATGACAGATATATAAATATATATGTATATATAAATATAAATATATATATATATATATATATATATGTATCTCTTTATTATAAACTCTGAGTGATACTGGCATGGAAATGAGGAGACAGAATTTGGCTTGTGTCAGAAAGACTTACAAACTGAGGCTCCAGTAGCCTAGGTGAAATCGCCAACACAACAAATCAGAGCTCAGCAGTGCTCTGGTAACTCTCTTTGTATATCTGGGCCTGTCATTAAAATAAGTATATAAGTAAAATATAAATAAGTGAAGACAGAGTGTATGAGAGCATGTGAGAGTTAGAGACAGAGAAGGCGATAAGAGAAATACATGAATTGGAAAGAGACCATAATTCAAAAACCTTCTACACTGTGTTCATTGATGACAGGATCAAAGCTGGGTTTTAGGAATGGCTCTGTGAGATGTCTCTCATGACTGTGGCTCAGAAGGTAAAGGTGTATCCGCATTACTACAATAATCCAGAGCTGTGCAGGCCTCTAGCTAAAATAATTTTCAGACCTCTACATGTTACATATATATATATATATATATATATATATATATATATATATATATAGAGAGAGAGAGAGAGAGAGAGAGAGGCACTGATGTAGTCATTTTCTACAAAGGATTCCATATGAAATTCAAACAATTGATTGCTAAAACCTGGAGAGAAACTGTGCATCAGGAAAAGAATTGTCCAAATGAGTAACATCTCCAAATCATTAGCTATATGCTGCTCCAACGGGACAGAGCGAAAAAGGCTTGAGAAGGAACTCACCCTGGAGACTCTCCACATGGACAGGCACCAAAAGTTTCCTAGTCTGGCAACACACACAGGGCAGCTGCTAGTTCCCAGTGCAAGCCTCAGGGCCAAAACCTCTCCCTCTTCAGTGTCTTTACATCTGAAAATAAGAAAAGTGACCAAGGGCCAAGGAGAGCTACAATGGTGTGAATATTGAGCTGTAAATCAGAATGTGCCTTGTGTTTTGCACAAAATCACCTGTGCCACAGTGATTCTGTTGTTCTCTCTGTCTCTCCCTCCCTCACACACACACACAAACACACACAAACACACACTCTCACAATCACATACACGCACACATCCACAGAGGCACAGGCACAAACGAAGTTATACACATGCGCACTGGACAGCTTCTGCAAGGCAGGACCCTGGGCTGAACCCTGCTTCCAACTTCCTGGATGCATGCACAGCCTTTTAATGCCAGCTCTGAGCTCCCATATTCGGGCTTCCTTTAAGGGGCCCGCCCTCAGGCTCCAGCCATGCTCTGATAGGCCAGATGCCTAGGCCACGCTCAGAACCCCTGCCAGCAATCTCATTGGCCAGTGTGCTTGGACACGCCCAAGAGGGTCCGGGCGCCTAGTCAGTGATTGGCCAGCGGCCTTGAGCACCTTGGTCAGTGCTCTCTCAATTTATGACTGTTTCCTTCTCCTCAATAGGAAAGTTACAAATGACGCACAGAAATACAGGGAAAGTGGGAAAAATTAGCCCCGTAGCCACTATTACATGTAACTGTTGACTGTAAAACCATTAATACCCCAAGAAAGAACAGAATAAATATTTGTGAGGTTAAAAACTTTGTAGGTTAAATAGGGAACATTTTTAGAGCCATGCAATAATAATCCATTGTGCATTGGATGTCACTGTAAAAAAACAGTGCAGTAGTAGCTGTAGTAGTGTGTAGTTTCTGCAAAAGGACATGTATTGTGTGTCCAAAGTTCCCTTCAATTATAAGAGAAAATCTATCAGGCAGAAGAAAGGACCCCTCCTGTGATATCGGACTAAATATATAAGGCGAGTAGAGAAATAGATGAGTTGGAAAGAGACCAGAATACAAAAACCTCCTACACTGTGTTCATTGATGAAAGGTTCAAAGCTGGCTTTTAAAGATTGTAAGACAGCAGCTCTCATGCTCACGGACCCCAGACAGCCCCAGCCTTCACGATATGCTGTACTACCAGACCTGACAGTAATGTGTGTGTGTGTCTCTCTGTCTGTGATCACCTATAGTAGTCTCAGAGCATGGCTGCCTACTCAGCCTCCAGGAGAATGGGAGTCAAGCACAGAGGGCCTGGACAGCTGCAGCTGCAGATGGACATATGTCTGGAACCTGCAGCAGCAACGCTGTCTCCGCAGTTTCCCTCTGTACTACAGCATGTGCAGGAGACTAAATAATCCAAAGGGCAAAGAAAGGAAAATTTCAACACCAGGATGCCTGAGTTCAGGATGCATGCACTGACTACCAGTAAGGGCCCAGGGAATAAGGCACATAGAGACAGTCAGAGAGACAAAATGACAGAGAAAGAAAAGGACTGAAATTCTGGCCCTCTGTTGATCAGTGCCAGAGCACTGAAGACAAACCATCCATGTCCATGCATACTTCTTACAAGTGGCATTGTTATTTTATGTTTGTGAGTAAAGGTTACACTTAGAACATCTAGGTATTAGCCCACTCTGAGAAGCAACACTTGGCCAGCAGCCCACTCTCCAAAACTTCCCCCGCCTCTCCAAATTGGAAGTAGTCTTAGCGATGCTCCGACAAAGATGCAGGCTGGCATATTCCATCTCTCTTGCCCAGCCTCTGCCTGTCCTGTGTGCAGGGAACTGCACTATGTCTAATTCTTCTTTGATTTACAATTTTGGGATAGGACTCGTTGGACAAAAAGAGCAAGAGGGAAGTAGATGATTTGGCAGCCATAGTTTGTGCTGAGAGAGATTTGTAGAGTGATAAACGATATGGGTCTCTGATATTTCTCTCATGACTGTGGCTCAGAAGGGCGAAGTGTATCCACTTTACTACTACGCTAATCCAGAGCTGTGCAGGTCTCTAGCTAAAAAATATTTTCAGACCTCTACATGTTTTATATATATATATATATATATATATATATATATATATATATATATATATATACAGAGAGAGAGAGAGACTGATGTATTCAATTTCTACAGTGGATTCGATATGACATTCACACAATTGATTGCTAAAACCTGGAGAGAAACTGTACATCAGGAAAAAAATTGTCCAAAGGAGAAAAATCTCCAAATCATTAGCTATATGCAGCTCCAACTGGACCAATCGAAAAAGGCTCCAGAAGGAACTCATCCAGGAGACTCTCCACATGGAAAGGCACCATAAGTTTCCTAGTCTGAAAACACACAAGAGCTGCTGCTAGTTCCCATTGCAAGCTTCAGGGCAAAAACCTCTCCCTCTTCAGTGTCTCAGAATTCAAAAACCTCCTACACTGTGTTCATTGATGACAGGTTCAAACCTGGCATGTAGAGATTGTAAGGCAGCAGCTCTCATGCCCACAGACCCCAGACAGCCCCAGGCTTCACCATTTTCTGTACTACCAAACCTGACATTAATGTGTGTGTGTCTGTCTCTCTGTCTGTATGACTGTGTGTGTCTGTGTGTTCTCAGAGCTAACATGTAGTAGTCTCAGAGCATGGGTGGCAATATAGCCAGCCTCACCTGCAACTTATGTACAGAGAACCTAGCTGGTCAGGGCAAGCCAGCTAGCCCAGATTCTGGATAAACTAGAATGCATATGCAAAGGCACTCTCATGTCTAAATCTTCCGAGTTCCCTATTCAATCCCATGCCTCACTATCTATCATCCAAACACTGCCAACGGGGGGAGGAAGCTGGGGAACCCCTCAGAATTCAGGGTCATGAGCCTGTCCCGTCACGTTTGGCTGCCTACTCAGCCTCCAGGCTCTCAGACCACTGATCAGGGCAGCAGATTACAAGCACAGAACGTGCCCAGAAAGAGCTGTGTTTCAACATAGATGGGAACTGTGTTCAACCAAACAATAGTGGATGAACCGGGTCCCTTACACCTACCCTTAGGGTCCGGCTAAGGAAATTTCTCCTGTGGCCTCACAATCCCTGAACATGGTGTCCTGGTGTCCACACATCACAGTCAGAGAGATTCCCAGAAGTAGGCATACATGAGTGTCCCATACAAAGTCGCTCTGTTTGCAGGAAGCACAAACTCCCCGGGATCTTGCTATGGAGACACAAAAGGAAGATGGAGCTACCATTGTCTGAATTAGGAGCTTCCAGTGGAGATCACAGCCCCGAACCACACCTGAGGGACTGGCTGTGTGTGTCTGTTTTTCTGTCTGTGTGTGTCTGTATGTGCTCAGAGCTCACCTATAGTAGTCTCAAAGCATGGGTGGGAAGGTAGCTAACCTCACCTGCAACTTATGTACAGAGAACCTAGCTGGTCAGGACAAGCCAGCTAGCCCAGGTTCTGGCTAAGCAAGAATGCATATGCAAAGGGACTCTGATGTCTAAATCTCCTGAGTTCCCTATTCAATCCCATGCCTCACTATCTATCATCCAGGGGAAGCTGGGGCAACCCTCAGATTCAGGGGCATGAGCCTGTCCAGTCACATTTGGCTGCCTACTCAGCCTCCAGGCTCTCAGTCCACTGCTCAGGGCAGCAGATTACAAGCACAGTCAGTACCCAGAAAGAGCTGTGTTTCAACATAGATGGGAACTGTGTTCGACCAAACAATAGTGGATGAACCCGGTCCCTTACACCTTCCCTTTGGGTCCGGCTAAGGCAATTGCTCCTGTGGCCTCACATCCCTGATCAAGGTGTCCTGGTGTCCACCAATCACACTCAGAGAGATTCCCAGAAGTAGGCATGCATGAGTGTCCCATAGAAAGTCTCTCTGCTTGCAGGAAGCACAAACTCCCTGGGCCCTTGCTATGGATAGAAAAAAGAAAGGTGGATGCCTCCATTGGCTGAATTGTTAGCTTCCAGTGGAGATCACAGCCCCGCACCACACCTGAGGGACTGGCTGCTGCTAATAAAGGCAATTGGAAACAACTGTTACCACTTGGGCCCTGAGGACATACTCAGGAATCCCTCCAGGAGCTAGCAGGCTGGCAGACCTCCTGACCCCGGGATAGCTGTGCTCCTAGTTGGGAGGGCATTCTGGCCAGAGGTGAGAATATTCCCTAGATACAAGAAAGAACTTCAGCTTTCAAAAGGATTTGAAAACCCCATGAGGCACTTGGAAAAGACATTTCACAGCCATCAAAACACCGTCTTTCAGAACCCTGGAAGCTTCCATTTTGCGTGGAAAATCTGGACACTGGTGTGACCATCAATACCACAGATACTTTACATTCGGTTTAATAGAGGGAAAGCACAATGTGTGTGCCAGGGGGATAGAGTTTCACTTCTCTACACCTTGGCTCTCATGGAATAAGGACAAGGACACTGTGCAGGAAGTTGAGGAGGGCTGCATTTAGGCTGAGTGTCAGCCTCAGGGCCCTGGAGAATGGGAGTCAAGCACAGAGGGCCTGGACAGCTGCAGCTGGAGATGGACATATGCCTGGAACCTGCAGCAGCAACACTGTCTCCGCAGTACCCCTCTGTACTACACCATGTGCAGGAGACTAAATAATACAAAGGACAAAGAAAGGAAAATTTCAACACCAGGATGCCTGAGTTCACGATGCTTGCACTGATTTCCAGTAAGGGCCCAGGGAAGAAGGCACATAGAGACAGTCTGAGAGACTGAAATTCTGGCCCTGTGTTGATCAGTGCCAGAGCACTGAATACAAATCCTCCATCCCCATGCATACTTCTTACAAGTGGCATTGTTATTTTATGTTTGTGAGTAAAGGTAACACTTAGAACATCTAGGTCTTAGCCCACTCTGAGTAGCATCACTTGGCCTGCAGCCCACTCTCCAAAACTGCCCTCGCCTCTCCAATTTGGAAGTAGTCTTAGTGATGCTCCAGCCAAGATGCAGGCTGGCGTATTGCATCTCCCTGGTACAGCCTCAGACTGTCCTGAGTGCAGGGAACTGCACTATATCTATTTCTTCTTTGATTTACAGTTTTGGGATAGGACTCGGTGGACAAAAAGAGCAAGAGGGAAGTAGATGATTTGCCAGCGGTAGTTTGTGCTGAGAAAGATTTGTAGAGTGATAAGAGGTATATGTATGGCTCTGTGAGATGTCTCTCATGACTGCGGCTCAGCAGGGCCAGGTGTAGCCTCATTACTACCCTAATCCTGAGCTGTGGAGGTCTCTATCTAAAAAAAATTTTCAGATCTCTACATGTTATATATATATATATATATATATATATATATATATATATATATATATATAGAGAGAGAGAGAGAGAGAGAGAGAGAGACACTGATATAGTCATTTTCTACAATGGATTCGATATGATATTCAGACAATTGATTGCTAAATCCTGGAGAGAAACTGTGCATCAGGAAAAGAATTGTCTAAAGTAGTAAAATCTCAAAATCATTAGCTATATGCAGCTCTAACTGGACAGAGCGAAAAAGGCTTGAGAAGGAACTCATCAAGGAGACTCTCCACATGGACAGGCACCACAAGATTCCTAGTCTGGCAACAGACACAGGGCAGCTGGTAGTTCCCAGTGGAAACCTCAGGGCAAACACCTCTCCCTCTTCAGTGTTTTTAAATCTGAAAAGAAGCAAAGTGACCAAGGGCCAAAGAGAGCTACGATGGTGTCAATATTGAGCTGTAAATCAGAATGTACCATTTTTTTTTTGCAAAAAAAACACTTTATTATAAACTCTGAGTGATACTGGCATGGAAATGAGGAGACAGAATATGGCTTGTTTCATAAACTTACAAACTGAGGCTCAAGTAGCCTAGGTGAAATCGCCAACACAACAAGCCAGAGCTCAGCAGTGCTCTGGTAACTCATTTGGATATCTGGGCCAGTCAATAAAATAAGTATATAAGTAAAATATTAATGAGTGAAGACAGAGTGTGTGAGAGCATGTGAGAGTTAGAGACCGAGAAGGCGAGAAGAGAAATAGATTATTTGGAAAAAGAACAGAATTCAAAAACCTCCTACACTGTGTTCATTGATGACAGGTTTAAACCTGACTTGCAGAGATTGTAAGGCAGCAACTCTCATGCCCACAGACCCCAGAGAGCCCCAGTCTTCACAATATGCTGTACTACAAGACCTGACAGTAATGTTTGTATGTGTGTGTGTCTGTCTGTCTGCCAGTTTGTGTCTGTGTGTGCTCAGAACTCACCTATGGTAGTCTCAGAGCATGGGTGGCAAGGTAGCCAGCCTCACCTGCAACTTATGTACAGAGAACCTAGCTGGTTAGGGAAAGCCAGCAGGCCCAGATTCTGGCTAAGCAAGAATGCATATGCAAAGGGACTCTCATGTCTCGCCCTCCTGAGTTCCAGATTCAATCTCATGCCTCACTATCATGCAAACACTGCCAATGGGGAAAGCTGGGACACCCGTCAAAATTCAGGGGCAGGACCCTGACCAGTGTTTCCAATGGAAACACCTGTTACCACTTGGGGCCTGAGGACATACTCAGAAATCCCTCCAGAAGCTAGCAGGCTGGGAAACCTCCTGACCCCAGGATAGCTGTGCTCCTAGTTGGGAGGGCATTCTGGCCAGAGGTGAGAATATTCCCTAGATACAAGAATGAACTTCAGGTTTCAAAAGGATTTGAAACCCAGGAGGCACTTGGAAAAGACATTTCACAGCCATCAAGACACCCTCTTTCTGAACCCTGGAAGCTTCCGTTTTGCATGGAAAATCTGGACACTGGTGTGGCCATCAGTACCACAGATCCTTTACATTCGGCCCAATAGAGGGAAAGCACAATGTGTGTGCCAGGGTGGTAGAGTTACACTTCTTTGACCTGGGCTCTCATGGAATAAGGACAAGGATGTGGTGCAGGAAATTGAGGAGGGCTTCATTTAGGCTGAGTGTCAGCCTCAGGGCCCTGGAGAATGGGAGTCAAGCACAGAGGGCCTGGACAGCTGCAGCTGGAGATGGACATATACCTGTTACCTGCAGCAGGAACGCTGTCTCCTAAGTTCCCCAATGTACTACACCATATGCAGGACACTGAATAATCCAAAGGGCAAAGAAAGGAAAATTTCAACAGCAGGAAGACTGAGTGCACAATGCATTCACTGACTTCCAGTAAGGGCCCAGTGAAGAAGGCACATAGAGACAGTCAGAGAGAAAGAATGACAGAAACAGAAAAGGACTTAAATTCTGGCGCTGTGTTGATCAGTGCCAGAGCTCTGAAGAAAAACCCTCCATGCCCATGCATACTTCTTACAAGTGGCATTGCTATTTTATGTTTGTGAGGAAAGTAACACTTAGAACATCTAGATCTTAGCCACTCTGAGAAGCAACACTTGGCCTGTACCCCATTCTCCAAAACTGCCCTTGCCTCTCCAAATTAGAAGTAGTCTTAGTGATGCACCAGCCAAGATGCAGGCTGATGTATTGCATCTCCTTTGTCCAGCCTCAGCCTGTTCTGTGTGCAGAAAACGGCACTATGTCTATTTGTTCTTTGATTTACAGTTTTGGGATAGGATTCAGTGGACAAAAAAAGCAAGAGGGAATAGATGATTTGGCAGATGTAGTTTGTGCTGAGAGATATTTGTAGAGTGATAAGAGGTATACAAATGGCTCTGCGAGATGTATCTCATGACTGTGGCTCAGAAGGGCCAGGGGTTTCCGCATTACTACCCTAATCCAGAGCTCTGCATGTCTCTAGCTAAAATATATTTTCAGACCTCTACATGTTACATATATATAGAGAGAGTGAGATACTGATGTAGTCATTTTCTACAATGGATTCGATATGACATTCAAACAATTGATTGCTAAAACCTGGAGGGAAACTGTGCATCAGGAAAAGAATTGTCCAAAGAAGTAAAATCTCCAAATCATTAGCTATATGCAGCTCCAAAGGGACTGAGGAAAAAAGGCTCGAGTAGGAACTCATCCAGGAGACACTCCACATGGACAGGCACCACAAGTTTCCTAGTCTGGCAACACACACAGGGCAGCTGCTAGTTCCCAGTGCAAGCCACAGGGAAAAACCTCTCCCTCTTCAGTGTCTTCACATCTGAACAGAAGAAAAGTGGCCAATGGCCAAGGAGAGCTATAATGGTGTCATATTGAGCTGTAAATCAGAATGTGCCAACTGTTTTGCACAAAATCACCTGTGCCACATGATTCTGTTGTTCTCTCTCTCTCTCTCCCTCACACACACACACACACACACACAAACACACACTCTCACAGTCACACACACGCACACATCCACAGAGGCACAGGCACAAACGGAGTTATACACATGCGCACTGGACAGCTTCTGCAAGGCAGGGCACTGGGCTGAACCCTGCATCGCACTTACTGGAAGCATGCCCAGCCTTTTAAGGCCATCTCTGAGCTCTCATAGGCGGGCTTCCATCAGAAGGACCCCACACAGGGCGCCAGCCATGCTCTGATAGGCCAGAGTCCTAGGCCACGCCCAGAACCCCTGCCAGCAATCTCATTGGCCAGTGTGCTTGGACACGCCCAGCAGGGTCAGGGCCCCTAATCAGTGATAGGCCAGCAGCTTTGAGTACCATAGAGAAGACAGAGTGTGTGAGAGCATGTGATAGTTAGGGACAGAGAAGGCAAGAACAGAAATAGAAGAGTTGGAAAGAGACCAGAATTCAAAAACCTCCAAAACTGTGTTCATTGATGACAGGTTCAAACCAGGCTTGTACAGATTGTAATGCAGCAGCTCTCATGCCCACAGACCCCAAAAAGCCCCAGCTTTTAAGTTATGCTGTACTACCAGATCTGACAGTAATGTGTGTGTGTGTATGTGTGTGTGTGTGAAATACTGGGATATTTCATTTTGCCTTCTACTTCTTCTTCATCTTCTTTTTCTTCATTTTCTTTTTTTTCTTTGCTTTCTATTATCTTGATTTATTTTTTGGAATGGACAGTCAAGTATTGAGAGACAAGGGAGGGATAGAGATTTTGAGAACCAGAGAGATACCTGCAGCACATCTGCACCACTTGTAAAGATTTCCCACTGCAGGTCGGAACCAGGGTCTTGAACCCAGGTCCTCCTACAGTTTAACATGAGTGCTTAACCAGGTGAGGCACCACCTGCTAAGCTTAATGTGACTTTTTTTAGCAATGAAAAGAAATTCTCTTGGCTAGGTAAGAAATAAATAAAATATAAATAAGTAAATAAAAGTGCTTTTACGTTTACACAGTGGAAACACACACTGGGACATATTCTTGTCTATTACTTGTATTATTTATTTATTTATTTATTGCCACAAGGGGTTATTGCCATAGCGCAGTGCCAGTACCACTAATCCACTGCTCCTATGTTCCATTTTTTCCCCTTTTGCTGCCCTTGTGGCTTGAATATTGTGGTTATTAATAATATTATTATTGTTGTTGTGATAGTTACTGTCCTTGCGGAGAACAGAGAAAAATGGAAAGAGGAGGTTAAAGAGAGATGGGGGAGAGAAAGATAGGCCCCCTGAAGATCTGCTTCACTATATAAATAAAGCACATTTTCATTTGACTCAGTAGAAACACAGAAACACGTATACATGTATAATACCTGCATTTTTTATTTATGTATTCTCTATCTATTGATTGATTGATTGACTGATTGATTGCCTCCAGGGTTATTGTCAGGGCTAGGGGCCTGCACCATGAACCCACTGCTCCTGCAGACCATGTTTTCCCCTTTGGCTGCCCTTGTTGCCTGAACTTTGTTGTGGTTATTATTATCGTTGTTGTTGCTGTTACTGTCCTTGCATAGGACAGAGAGAAAGGGAGAGAGGAGTGGAAACACAGAAGGGTGAGAGAAAGGTAGACCCCTGCAGGTCTGCTTCACTAGATAAACAAAAAGCATGTACATTTATTTACAAAGTGGATACACCGACACATGTATACATGTATATTACCTGTATATTTTCTCTATGAGTTTATATATATATATATATATATATATATGTATTTATTTATTGCATCCAGGGTCACTGCCAGTGCTCGATACATATACCTGGAATCCACTGCTCCTGCAGACCATTTATTCTCCTTTTGCTGCCCTTGTTGCTTGATCATTGTTGTGCTTCTTCTTATTGTTGTTGTTGTTACTGTCCTTACATAGGACAGAGAGAAAGGGATAGGGGAGGGGAAAGTCAGAGGGGGAAGTGAAAGATAGAGCCCCTGAAGATCTACTTCACCCCCTGTAAAGCTACTCCCCTGCAGGTGGGGGTCTGGGGGCCATACCTCAGATCCTTCTGCCTGTCCCCTCGTTTCCTCCACCACCTCTTAACCCTCTGACATTCCACCCAAACTCCCTGGATTTCCTTTTTACAGCAATATGACCTGTCTATTTTTTGAATCCTCAATATCCTGAGGATCAGTCTTGGAAATAGTCTCATGAGAAGCCACAGGGGGATCTCTGGAATCAGAGAGCGCCTGGAACAGCAGCTGGGGCTCTAGAGCCAGGGCATGGTCCATCTACCCATCCACCCTCCATGGAGTCCACCTGCCTGCATCTTGGTACTGCTCCCTCCCAAAAAGATATTTCGCTTGTTTCACTGAGAAACAGGCATCACACAGGAGAGTCAAGCAGTGGGGAAAAAAAAAGCCTTTTTTTTTTAACCTAGTGATGGACCAGCTTCTGGGAAGTACAGGTTATGAACCTGAAAACGCTGTCTGCCTCTGCCTGTCTCTGAGTCCACTGGAGGAGCCACTGCCCCAGGCAGACCTTGTGCTCAGAGTGGGGTGTTTTCGCCAGTCCTAGGCTTGCACAGCGCACTTGGGATTGGGTTGCCTGAGATCCAAATGTTACATTGTAGATTGTTTGCAGTTCAGGCTCCCCAGGACATTGGACAGACCCAACTCCTCTGGGGATACCCAGAGAAAAAGACTCTTCCCATCCTTAGTGCAAATGGAGTGGAGGGGGAGGGGAGAGATGTGCATGTGTGGGATACTCATGCCCAGGTGTGTGTGAGGGGCCCTGACAGGGGTTAGAAGGGGGTTGAGGGGCAGAAGGAGACTGTTTGGGGGGCAGGCTGCAGGCAGGGGAGCCCCTGAATAGGTGCAGGGCTGTGTGTGCCTGTGGTGGCAGGGCGTTAGGGCAGGTCCCCCTGCAGGATGGTGAAGATGGCAGCTGGGCTGGCCCAGGGCCCCCAGGGCTGGAAGGCAGCAGCAGGCTGGCAGGAAAGGAGGCAAACAGTAGATGACAGTTGGGGAGCTGGGGGACAGGGGGCAAGGGGAAAAGGGGGCATCCTTGTGGAGAAGGGGGAGGGGGCTGGACTGGAGAGTGGGTGGAGCTGGAGGCAGGCAGGTCCCAAGAATCAGGAACTGACAGGGCCAGATACCTGCACCCACCCACTGGATAGCAGCTGCAGCAGCCAGAGCAGCAGCCCTGGCTTGCCTAGGCCAAGGGCCCTGAGTGAGTCCCTCTGAGGATG
This sequence comes from Erinaceus europaeus, assembly GCF_950295315.1. Classification (NCBI taxonomy): domain Eukaryota; kingdom Metazoa; phylum Chordata; class Mammalia; order Eulipotyphla; family Erinaceidae; genus Erinaceus; species Erinaceus europaeus. The sequence goes on along the minus strand of NW_026647129.1, from coordinate 387,709 downwards.
AGGAAGGGGAGGGGGAGGGGTATAGGGAGGGGGAGGAGGGCCGCTGTCAGCAGGCAACAGGTCTACAGGGGCCTCCACTATGGAGGCCTGTGTCCAGGTGGCTGCCCGCCAGATCCGGGGAAGCTCAGGGCTCCCAGGGCCCTGGGGGGTGTCTGTGGGTTGGGGGCTGTCAATCAGTCAGTCTGTCTGTGTGTCAGTGCACTTGCTTGGACAGGGGCCTGGCGGCCCTTGGACCCCAGCCCTGGGCTGTCAGATGCCGGCCCCGCCCCCGGACACGCCCCCACCGTGCCCCTTGCCTCAGAGCCCTGCCCACCTGCTCTGGCTTTTGCCTGGGGCTCTGGCTCTGGTGGCTGGCCACCACCCCTCAGATCAAGTTCAGAGTAGGTGTCATGGCTGCTGCCACCACCACTGCCTCCCTAGGGGTCAACTGGGTGGGCGGGGTCCTCGTGGCCTAGCAACCTCTCAAGCCATCTGTGATGTCCCCCCCCAGGAATCTGTGCGCATGCGCACTGGCACTGGGCAGCCCAACTGTCCTGCCACTATGTCAGGCGGCAGCAACCAGACCCCTGGGCCCTGGCACAGAGGGATGGAAGAACGGGAGGACAGCGCTGACCGACAACTGACCTCGGGGATGGCAGCCAAGAGAGCAAAGGAGGAGGTGCGCCCAGGAGCCAGGGAGCCCGGGCTACAGCTACCTACATGCCTGCCTGCTTTGCTGGATGCCGGTATGCTAGCTCTGTCCAGGTGGGTTTCTCAGTTCCTCTCCTGTCCTCTCCTGTCCTCTCCTGTTCTCTCCTGTCCTCTCCTGTCCTCTCCTCTCCTCTCCTGTCCTCTCCTGTCCTCTCCTCTTCTCTCCTCTCCTGTCTGCTCCTCTCCTCTCTTCTCTCCTTACTTCCGGGTGCCCTGATCACCAGCTCGAGCGCTTTTGACATTTCACCTGTGACAGCTGCCCACACCCCCCCTCCGCGTCCCTGACGTGACCCAGCTCACAGGCTCACCTGCTCACCCCACCCACACCCACAAGCCCCACCACATTCCCTGGATCAGCTCCTCTGCCCTATTCAGCCAAACTGCCCAGTTGGCAACGTATCTGTGCAGGCTTGACTGTCTTTATCATTCAAGGTTATATCTCCTTTTGTACTTAGCTTGGTTGATTGTGGATGGATAGTTGGATGGATGGATGGATGGATGGATGGATGGATGGAAGGAAGGAAGGATCGAGTGATGCACGGGTTGATCGATTGGTTTTGTAGAGGCAGAGAGCCATCTAGGGGTACTTGAGACCTCTGGCATAAGAGCCCTAGTCTTCTGTCGAATGTAAAACATTAACACCTCAATAAATAAATGAATAAATGTATTAAATAAACTGGGTTAAAAAAAAAACGCGGTGTCTTTTCCCTTTCTGAATATGGTATGCTTTGAGGATCATAATAAGGAAAGCATTGTTCTGAGCAGCCCCTTGAAATATTGGGATATTTCATTTTGCCTTCTACTTCTTCTTCTTCGTCTTCTTTTTTTTTTTCTTTGCTTTCTATTATCTTGATTTATTTTTTGGAATGGACAGTCAAGAATTGAGAGACAAGGGAGGGATAGAGATTTTGAGAACCAGAGAGATACCTGCAGCACATCTGCACCACTTGTAAAGATTTCCTACTGCAGGTCGGAACCAGGGTCTTGAACCCAGGTCCTCCTACAGTTTAACATGAGTGCTTAACCAGGTGAGGCACCACCTGCTAAGCTTAATGTGACATTTTTTTAGCAATGAAAAGAAATTCTCTTGGCTAGGTAAGAAATAAATAAAATATTAATAAGTAAATAAAAGTGCTTTTACGTTTACACAGTGGAAACACACACTGGGACATATTCTTGTCTATTACTTGTATTATTTATTTATTTATTTATTTATTTATTTATTGCCACAAGGGGTTATTGCCATAGCGCAGTGCCAGTACCACTAATCCACTGCTCCTATGTTCCATTTTTTCCCCTTTTGCTGCGCTTGTGGCTTGAATATTGTGGTTATTAATAATATTATTATTATTATTGTGATAGTTACTGTCCTTGCGGAGAACAGAGAAAAATGGAAAGAGGAGGTTAAAGAGAGATGGGGGAGAGAAAGATAGGCCCCCTGAAGATCTGCTTCACTAAATAAATAAAGCACATTTTCATTTGACTCAGTAGAAACACAGAGACACGTATACATGTATAATACCTGCATTTTTATTTATGTATTCTTTATCTATTGATTGACTGATTGATTGCCTCCAGGGTTATTGTCAGGGCTAGGGACCTGCATCACGAACCCACTGGTCCTGCAGACCATGTTTTCCCCTTGGCTGCCCTTGTTGCCTGAACTTTGTTGTGGTTATTATTATCATTGTTGTTGCTGTTACTGTCCTTGCATAGGACAGAGAGAAAGGGAGAGAGGAGTGGAAACACAGAAGGGTGAGAGAAAGGTAGACCCCTGCAGGTCTGCTTCACTAGATAAACAAAAAGCATGTACATTTATTTACAAAGTGGATACACGGACGCATGTATACATGTATATTACCTGTATATTTTCTCTATGAGTTTATATATATATATATATATATATATATATATATATATGTATTCATTTATGGCATCCAGGGTCACTGCCGGTGCTGGATACATATACCTGGAATCCACTGCTCCTACAGACCATTTATTCTCCTTTTGCTGCCCTTGTTGCTTGATCATTGTTGTGCTTCTTCTTATTGTTGTTGTTGTTACTGTCCTTACATAGGACAGAGATAAAGGGATAGGGGAGGGGAAAGTCAGAGGGGGAAGTGAAAGATAGAGCCCCTGAAGATCTGCTTCACCCCCTGTAAAGCTACTCCCCTGCAGGTGGGGGTCTGGGGGCCATACCTCAGATCCTTCTGCCTGTCCCCTCGTTTCCTCCACCACCTCTTAACCCTCTGACATTCCGCCCAAACTCCCTGGATTTCCTTTTTACAGCAATATGACCTGTCTATTTTTTGAATCCTCAATATCCTGAGGATCAGTCTTGGAAATAGTCTCATGAGAAGCCACAGGGGGATCTCTGGAATCAGAGAGCACCTGGAACAGCAGCTGGGGCTCTCAAGCCAGGGCATGGTCCATCTACCCATCCACCCTCCACGGAGTCCACCTGCCTGCATCTTGGTCCTGCTCCCTCCCAAAAAGATTTTTGTCCCTTGTTTCACTGAGAAATAGGCATCACACAGGAGAGTCAGGCAGTGGGGAAAAAAAGCCTTTCTTTTTTTTTTTTTTTTTTTTTTTTAACCTAGCGATGGACCAGCTTCTGGGAAGTACAGGTTTTGAACCTGAAAACGCTGTCTGCCTCTGCCTGTCTCTGAGTCCACTGGAGGAGCCACTGCTCCAGGCAGACCTTGTGCTCAGAGTGGGGTGTTTTCGCCTGTCCTAGGCTTGCACAGCGCACTTGGGATTGGGTTGCCTGAGATCCAAATGTTACATTGTAGATTGTTTGTAGTTCCGGCTCCCCAGGACATTGGACAGACCCAACTACTCTGGAGATACCCAGAGAAAAAGACTCTTCCCATCCTTAGTGCAAATGGAGTGGAGGGGGAGGGGAGAGATGTGCATGTGTGGGATACTCATGCCCAGGTGTGTGTGAGGGGCCCTGACATGGGTTAGAAGGGGGTTGAGGGGCAGAAGGAGACTGTTTGGGGGGCAGGCTGCAGGCAGGGGAGCCCCTGAATAGGTGCAGGGCTGTGTGTGCCTGTGGTGGCAGGGCGTTAGGGCAGGTCTCCCTGCAGGATGGTGAAGCTGGCAGCTGGGCTGGCCCAGGGCCCCCAGGGCTGGAAGGCAGCAGCAGGCTGGCAGGAAAGGAGGCAAACAGTAGATGACAGTTGGGGAGCTGGGGGACAGTGGGCAAGGGGAAAAGGGGGCATCCTTGTGGAGAAGGGGGAGGGGGCTGGACTGGAGAGTGGGTGGAGCTGGAGGCAGGCAGGTCCCAAGAATCAGGAACTGACAGGGCCAGATACCTGCACCCACCCACTGGATAGCAGCTGCAGCAGCCAGAGCAGCAGCCCTGGCTTGCCTAGGCCAAGGGCCCTGAGTGAGTCCCTCTGAGGATGAGGAAGGGGAGGGGGAGGGATAGAGGGAGGGGGAGGAGGGCCGCTGTCAGCAGGCAATGTGTCTACAGGGGCCTCCACTATGGAGGCCTGTGTCCAGGTGGCTGCCTGCCAGATCCGGGGCAGCTCAGGGCTCCCAGGGTCCTGGGGGGTGTCTGTGGGTTGGGGGCTGTCAGTCAGTCAGTCTGTCTGTGTGTCAGTGCACTTGCTTGGACAGGGGCCTGGCGGCCCTTGGACCCCAGCCCTGGGCTGTCAGATGCCGGCCCCGCCCCCGGACACGCCCCCACCGTGCCCCTTGCCTCAGAGCCCTGCCCACCTGCACTGGCTTTTGCCTGGGGCACTGGCTCTGGTGCCTGGCCACCACCCCTCAGATCAAGTTCAGGGTGGGTGTCATGGCTGCTGCCACCACCACTGCCTCCCTAGGGGTCAACTGGGTGGGCGGGGTCCTCGTGGCCTAGCAACCTCTCGAGCCCTCTGTGATGTCCCCCCCCAGGATTCTGTGCGCATGCGCACTGGCACTGGGCAGCCCAACTGTCCTGCCACTATGTCAGGCGGCAGCAACCAGACCCCTGGGCCTTGGCACAGAGGGATGGAAGAACGGGAGGACAGCGCTGACCAAGGACGGACCTCGGGGCTGGCAGCCAAGAGAGCAGAGGAGGTGCGCCCAGGAGCCAGGGAGCCTGGGCTACAGCTACCTACATGCCTGCCTGCCTTGCTGGATGCCGGTATGCTAGCTCTGTCCAGGTGGGTTTCTCAGTTCCTCTCCTGTCCTCTCCTGTCCTACCTGTTCTCTCCTGTCCTCTCCTCTCCTCTCCTCTCCTGTCCGCTCCTCTCCTCTCTTCTCTCCTCACTTCCGGGTGCCCTGATCACCAGCTCGAGCGCTTTTGACATTTCACCTGTGACAGCTGCCCACACCCCCCCTCCGCGTCCCTGACGTGACTCACAGCTCACAGGCTCACCTGCTCACCCCACCCACACCCACACGCCCCACCACATTCCCTGGATCAGCTCCTCTGCCCTATTCAGCCAAACTGCCCAGTTGGCAACGTATCTGTGCAGGCTTGACTGTCTTTATCATTCAAGGTTATATCTCCTTTTGTACTTAGCTTGGTTGATTGTCGATGGATGGTTGGATGGATGGATGGATGGATGGATGGAAGGAAGGAAGGAAGGATCGAGTGATGCACGGGTTGATCGATTGGTTTTGTAGAGGCAGAGAGCCATCTAGGGGTACTTGAGACCTCTGGCATAAGAGCCCTAGTCTTCTGTCGAACGTAAAACATTAACACCTCAATAAACAAATGAATAAATGTATTAAATAAACTGGGTTAAAAAAAACGCGGTGTCTTTTCCCTTTCTGAATATGGTATGCTTTGAGGATCATAATAAGGAAAGCATTGTTCTGAGCAGCCCCTTGAAATATTGGGATATTTCATTTTCCGTTCTTCTTCTTCTTCTTCTTCTTTTTTCTTTGCTTTCTATTATCTTGATTTATTTTTTGGAATGGACAGTCAAGAATTGAGACACAAGGGAGGGATAGAGATTTTGAGAACCAGAGAGATACCTGCAGCACATCTGCACCACTTGTAAAGATTTCCCACTGCAGGTCGGAACCAGGGTCTTGAACCCAGGTCCTCCTACAGTTTAACATGAGTGCTTAACCAGGTGAGGCACCACCTGCTAAGCTTAATGTGACATTTTTTTTAGCAATGAAAAGAAATTCTCTTGGCTAGGTAAGAAATAAATAAAATATAAATAAGTAAATAAAAGTGCTTTTACGTTTACACAGTGGAAACACACACTGGGACATATTCTTGTCTATTATTTGTATTATTTATTTATTTATTTATTTATTTATTGCCACAAGGGGTTATTGCCATAGCGCAGTGCCAGTACCACTAATCCACTGCTCCTATGTTCCATTTTTTCCCCTTTAGCTGCCCTTGTGGCTTGAATATTGTGGTTATTAATAATATTATTATTGTTGTTGTGATAGTTACTGTCCTTGCGGAGAACAGAGAAAAATGGAAAGAGGAGGTTAAAGAGAGATGGGGGAGAGAAAGAAAGGCCCCCTGAAGATCTGCTTCACTATATAAATAAAGCACATTTTCATTTGACTCAGTAGAAACACAGAGACACGTATACATGTATAATACCTGCATTTTTTATTTATGTATTCTTTATCTATTGATTGACTGATTGATTGCCTCCAGGGTTATTGTCAGGGCTAGGGGCCTGCACCACGAACCCACTGCTCCTGCAGACCATGTTTTCCCCTTTGGCTGCCCTTGTTGCCTGAACTTTGTTGTGGTTATTATTATCGTTGTTGTTGCTGTTACTGTCCTTGCATAGGACAGAGAGAAAGGGAGAGAGGAGTGGAAACACAGAAGGGTGAGAGAAAGGTAGACCCCTGCAGGTCTGCTTCACTAGATAAACAAAAAGCATGTACATTTATTTACAAAGTGGATACACCGACACATGTATACATGTATATTACCTGTATATTTTCTCTATGAGTTATATATATATATATATATATATATATATATATATATATATGTATTCATTTATTGCATCCAGGGTCACTGCCAGTGCTCGATACATATACCTGGAATCCACTGCTCCTGCAGACCATTTATTCTCCTTTTGCTGCCCTTGTTGCTTGATCATTGTTGTGCTTCTTCTTATTGTTGTTGTTGTTACTGTCCTTACATAGGACAGAGAGAAAGGGATAGGGGAGGGGAAAGTCAGAGGGGGAAGTGAAAGATAGAGCCCCTGAAGATCTACTTCACCCCCTGTAAAGCTACTCCCCTGCAGGTGGGAGTCTGGGGGCCATAGCTCAGATCCTTCTGCCTGTCCCCTCGTTTCCTCCACCACCTCTTAACCCTCTGACATTCCACCCAAACTCCCTGGATTTCCTTTTTACAGCAATATGACCTGTCTATTTTTTGAATCCTCAATATCCTGAGGATCAGTCTTGGAAATAGTCTCATGAGAAGCCACAGGGGGATCTCTGGAATCAGAGAGCGCCTGGAACAGCAGCTGGGGCTCTAGAGCCAGGGCATGGTCCATCTACCCATCCACCCTCCATGGAGTCCACCTGCCTGCATCTTGGTACTGCTCCCTCCCAAAAAGATATTTCGCTTGTTTCACTGAGAAACAGGCATCACACAGGAGAGTCAAGCAGTGGGGAAAAAAAAAGCCTTTTTTTTTTTAACCTAGTGATGGACCAGCTTCTGGGAAGTACAGGTTATGAACCTGAAAACGCTGTCTGCCTCTGCCTGTCTCTGAGTCCACTGGAGGAGCCACTGCCCCAGGCAGACCTTGTGCTCAGAGTGGGGTGTTTTCGCCAGTCCTAGGCTTGCACAGCGCACTTGGGATTGGGTTGCCTGAGATCCAAATGTTACATTGTAGATTGTTTGCAGTTCAGGCTCCCCAGGACATTGGACAGACCCAACTCCTCTGGGGATACCCAGAGAAAAAGACTCTTCCCATCCTTAGTGCAAATGGAGTGGAGGGGGAGGGGAGAGATGTGCATGTGTGGGATACTCATGCCCAGGTGTGTGTGAGGGGCCCTGACAGGGGTTAGAAGGGGGTTGAGGGGCAGAAGGAGACTGTTTGGGGGGCAGGCTGCAGGCAGGGGAGCCCCTGAATAGGTGCAGGGCTGTGTGTGCCTGTGGTGGCAGGGCGTTAGGGCAGGTCCCCCTGCAGGATGGTGAAGATGGCAGCTGGGCTGGCCCAGGGCCCCCAGGGCTGGAAGGCAGCAGCAGGCTGGCAGGAAAGGAGGCAAACAGTAGATGACAGTTGGGGAGCTGGGGGACAGGGGGCAAGGGGAAAAGGGGGCATCCTTGTGGAGAAGGGGGAGGGGGCTGGACTGGAGAGTGGGTGGAGCTGGAGGCAGGCAGGTCCCAAGAATCAGGAACTGACAGGGCCAGATACCTGCACCCACCCACTGGATAGCAGCTGCAGCAGCCAGAGCAGCAGCCCTGGCTTGCCTAGGCCAAGGGCCCTGAGTGAGTCCCTCTGAGGATGAGGAAGGGGAGGGGGAGGGGTATAGGGAGGGGGAGGAGGGCCGCTGTCAGCAGGCAACAGGTCTACAGGGGCCTCCACTATGGAGGCCTGTGTCCAGGTGGCTGCCCGCCAGATCCGGGGAAGCTCAGGGCTCCCAGGGCCCTGGGGGGTGTCTGTGGGTTGGGGGCTGTCAATCAGTCAGTCTGTCTGTGTGTCAGTGCACTTGCTTGGACAGGGGCCTGGCGGCCCTTGGACCCCAGCCCTGGGCTTTCAGATGCCGGCCCCGCCCCCGGACACGCCCCCACCGTGCCCCTTGCCTCAGAGCCCTGCCCACCTGCTCTGGCTTTTGCCTGGGGCTCTGGCTCTGGTGGCTGGCCACCACCCCTCAGATCAAGTTCAGAGTAGGTGTCATGGCTGCTGCCACCACCACTGCCTCCCTAGGGGTCAACTGGGTGGGCGGGGTCCTCGTGGCCTAGCAACCTCTCAAGCCATCTGTGATGTCCCCCCCCAGGAATCTGTGCGCATGCGCACTGGCACTGGGCAGCCCAACTGTCCTGCCACTATGTCAGGCGGCAGCAACCAGACCCCTGGGCCCTGGCACAGAGGGATGGAAGAACGGGAGGACAGCGCTGACCGACAACTGACCTCGGGGATGGCAGCCAAGAGAGCAAAGGAGGAGGTGCGCCCAGGAGCCAGGGAGCCCGGGCTACAGCTACCTACATGCCTGCCTGCTTTGCTGGATGCCGGTATGCTAGCTCTGTCCAGGTGGGTTTCTCAGTTCCTCTCCTGTCCTCTCCTGTCCTCTCCTGTTCTCTCCTGTCCTCTCCTGTCCTCTCCTCTCCTCTCCTGTCCTCTCCTGTCCTCTCCTCTTCTCTCCTCTCCTGTCTGCTCCTCTCCTCTCTTCTCTCCTTACTTCCGGGTGCCCTGATCACCAGCTCGAGCGCTTTTGACATTTCACCTGTGACAGCTGCCCACACCCCCCCTCCGCGTCCCTGACGTGACCCAGCTCACAGGCTCACCTGCTCACCCCACCCACACCCACAAGCCCCACCACATTCCCTGGATCAGCTCCTCTGCCCTATTCAGCCAAACTGCCCAGTTGGCAACGTATCTGTGCAGGCTTGACTGTCTTTATCATTCAAGGTTATATCTCCTTTTGTACTTAGCTTGGTTGATTGTGGATGGATAGTTGGATGGATGGATGGATGGATGGATGGATGGATGGAAGGAAGGATCGAGTGATGCACGGGTTGATCGATTGGTTTTGTAGAGGCAGAGAGCCATCTAGGGGTACTTGAGACCTCTGGCATAAGAGCCCTAGTCTTCTGTCGAATGTAAAACATTAACACCTCAATAAATAAATGAATAAATGTATTAAATAAACTGGGTTAAAAAAAAAACGCGGTGTCTTTTCCCTTTCTGAATATGGTATGCTTTGAGGATCATAATAAGGAAAGCATTGTTCTGAGCAGCCCCTTGAAATATTGGGATATTTCATTTTGCCTTCTACTTCTTCTTCTTCGTCTTCTTTTTTTTTTCTTTGCTTTCTATTATCTTGATTTATTTTTTGGAATGGACAGTCAAGAATTGAGAGACAAGGGAGGGATAGAGATTTTGAGAACCAGAGAGATACCTGCAGCACATCTGCACCACTTGTAAAGATTTCCTACTGCAGGTCGGAACCAGGGTCTTGAACCCAGGTCCTCCTACAGTTTAACATGAGTGCTTAACCAGGTGAGGCACCACCTGCTAAGCTTAATGTGACATTTTTTTAGCAATGAAAAGAAATTCTCTTGGCTAGGTAAGAAATAAATAAAATATTAATAAGTAAATAAAAGTGCTTTTACGTTTACACAGTGGAAACACACACTGGGACATATTCTTGTCTATTACTTGTATTATTTATTTATTTATTTATTTATTTATTGCCACAAGGGGTTATTGCCATAGCGCAGTGCCAGTACCACTAATCCACTGCTCCTATGTTCCATTTTTTCCCCTTTTGCTGCGCTTGTGGCTTGAATATTGTGGTTATTAATAATATTATTATTATTATTGTGATAGTTACTGTCCTTGCGGAGAACAGAGAAAAATGGAAAGAGGAGGTTAAAGAGAGATGGGGGAGAGAAAGATAGGCCCCCTGAAGATCTGCTTCACTAAATAAATAAAGCACATTTTCATTTGACTCAGTAGAAACACAGAGACACGTATACATGTATAATACCTGCATTTTTATTTATGTATTCTTTATCTATTGATTGACTGATTGATTGCCTCCAGGGTTATTGTCAGGGCTAGGGACCTGCATCACGAACCCACTGGTCCTGCAGACCATGTTTTCCCCTTGGCTGCCCTTGTTGCCTGAACTTTGTTGTGGTTATTATTATCATTGTTGTTGCTGTTACTGTCCTTGCATAGGACAGAGAGAAAGGGAGAGAGGAGTGGAAACACAGAAGGGTGAGAGAAAGGTAGACCCCTGCAGGTCTGCTTCACTAGATAAACAAAAAGCATGTACATTTATTTACAAAGTGGATACACGGACGCATGTATACATGTATATTACCTGTATATTTTCTCTATGAGTTTATATATATATATATATATATATATATATATATGTATTCATTTATGGCATCCAGGGTCACTGCCGGTGCTGGATACATATACCTGGAATCCACTGCTCCTACAGACCATTTATTCTCCTTTTGCTGCCCTTGTTGCTTGATCATTGTTGTGCTTCTTCTTATTGTTGTTGTTGTTACTGTCCTTACATAGGACAGAGATAAAGGGATAGGGGAGGGGAAAGTCAGAGGGGGAAGTGAAAGATAGAGCCCCTGAAGATCTGCTTCACCCCCTGTAAAGCTACTCCCCTGCAGGTGGGGGTCTGGGGGCCATACCTCAGATCCTTCTGCCTGTCCCCTCGTTTCCTCCACCACCTCTTAACCCTCTGACATTCCGCCCAAACTCCCTGGATTTCCTTTTTACAGCAATATGACCCGTCTATTTTTTGAATCCTCAATATCCTGAGGATCAGTCTTGGAAATAGTCTCATGAGAAGCCACAGGGGGATCTCTGGAATCAGAGAGCACCTGGAACAGCAGCTGGGGCTCTCAAGCCAGGGCATGGTCCATCTACCCATCCACCCTCCACGGAGTCCACCTGCCTGCATCTTGGTCCTGCTCCCTCCCAAAAAGATTTTTGTCCCTTGTTTCACTGAGAAATAGGCATCACACAGGAGAGTCAGGCAGTGGGGAAAAAAAGCCTTTCTTTTTTTTTTTTTTTTTTTTTTTAACCTAGCGATGGACCAGCTTCTGGGAAGTACAGGTTTTGAACCTGAAAACGCTGTCTGCCTCTGCCTGTCTCTGAGTCCACTGGAGGAGCCACTGCTCCAGGCAGACCTTGTGCTCAGAGTGGGGTGTTTTCGCCTGTCCTAGGCTTGCACAGCGCACTTGGGATTGGGTTGCCTGAGATCCAAATGTTACATTGTAGATTGTTTGTAGTTCCGGCTCCCCAGGACATTGGACAGACCCAACTACTCTGGAGATACCCAGAGAAAAAGACTCTTCCCATCCTTAGTGCAAATGGAGTGGAGGGGGAGGGGAGAGATGTGCATGTGTGGGATACTCATGCCCAGGTGTGTGTGAGGGGCCCTGACATGGGTTAGAAGGGGGTTGAGGGGCAGAAGGAGACTGTTTGGGGGGCAGGCTGCAGGCAGGGGAGCCCCTGAATAGGTGCAGGGCTGTGTGTGCCTGTGGTGGCAGGGCGTTAGGGCAGGTCTCCCTGCAGGATGGTGAAGCTGGCAGCTGGGCTGGCCCAGGGCCCCCAGGGCTGGAAGGCAGCAGCAGGCTGGCAGGAAAGGAGGCAAACAGTAGATGACAGTTGGGGAGCTGGGGGACAGTGGGCAAGGGGAAAAGGGGGCATCCTTGTGGAGAAGGGGGAGGGGGCTGGACTGGAGAGTGGGTGGAGCTGGAGGCAGGCAGGTCCCAAGAATCAGGAACTAACAGGGCCAGATACCTGCACCCACCCACTGGATAGCAGCTGCAGCAGCCAGAGCAGCAGCCCTGGCTTGCCTAGGCCAAGGGCCCTGAGTGAGTCCCTCTGAGGATGAGGAAGGGGAGGGGGAGGGATAGAGGGAGGGGGAGGAGGGCCGCTGTCAGCAGGCAATGTGTCTACAGGGGCCTCCACTATGGAGGCCTGTGTCCAGGTGGCTGCCTGCCAGATCCGGGGCAGCTCAGGGCTCCCAGGGTCCTGGGGGGTGTCTGTGGGTTGGGGGCTGTCAGTCAGTCAGTCTGTCTGTGTGTCAGTGCACTTGCTTGGACAGGGGCCTGGCGGCCCTTGGACCCCAGCCCTGGGCTGTCAGATGCCGGCCCCGCCCCCGGACACGCCCCCACCGTGCCCCTTGCCTCAGAGCCCTGCCCACCTGCACTGGCTTTTGCCTGGGGCACTGGCTCTGGTGCCTGGCCACCACCCCTCAGATCAAGTTCAGGGTGGGTGTCATGGCTGCTGCCACCACCACTGCCTCCCTAGGGGTCAACTGGGTGGGCGGGGTCCTCGTGGCCTAGCAACCTCTCGAGCCCTCTGTGATGTCCCCCCCCAGGATTCTGTGCGCATGCGCACTGGCACTGGGCAGCCCAACTGTCCTGCCACTATGTCAGGCGGCAGCAACCAGACCCCTGGGCCTTGGCACAGAGGGATGGAAGAACGGGAGGACAGCGCTGACCAAGGACGGACCTCGGGGCTGGCAGCCAAGAGAGCAGAGGAGGTGCGCCCAGGAGCCAGGGAGCCTGGGCTACAGCTACCTACATGCCTGCCTGCCTTGCTGGATGCCGGTATGCTAGCTCTGTCCAGGTGGGTTTCTCAGTTCCTCTCCTGTCCTCTCCTGTCCTACCTGTTCTCTCCTGTCCTCTCCTCTCCTCTCCTCTCCTGTCCGCTCCTCTCCTCTCTTCTCTCCTCACTTCCGGGTGCCCTGATCACCAGCTCGAGCGCTTTTGACATTTCACCTGTGACAGCTGCCCACACCCCCCCTCCGCGTCCCTGACGTGACTCACAGCTCACAGGCTCACCTGCTCACCCCACCCACACCCACACGCCCCACCACATTCCCTGGATCAGCTCCTCTGCCCTATTCAGCCAAACTGCCCAGTTGGCAACGTATCTGTGCAGGCTTGACTGTCTTTATCATTCAAGGTTATATCTCCTTTTGTACTTAGCTTGGTTGATTGTCGATGGATGGTTGGATGGATGGATGGATGGATGGATGGATGGAAGGAAGGAAGGAAGGATCGAGTGATGCACGGGTTGATCGATTGGTTTTGTAGAGGCAGAGAGCCATCTAGGGGTACTTGAGACCTCTGGCATAAGAGCCCTAGTCTTCTGTCGAACGTAAAACATTAACACCTCAATAAACAAATGAATAAATGTATTAAATAAACTGGGTTAAAAAAAACGCGGTGTCTTTTCCCTTTCTGAATATGGTATGCTTTGAGGATCATAATAAGGAAAGCATTGTTCTGAGCAGCCCCTTGAAATATTGGGATATTTCATTTTCCGTTCTTCTTCTTCTTCTTCTTCTTTTTTCTTTGCTTTCTATTATCTTGATTTATTTTTTGGAATGGACAGTCAAGAATTGAGACACAAGGGAGGGATAGAGATTTTGAGAACCAGAGAGATACCTGCAGCACATCTGCACCACTTGTAAAGATTTCCCACTGCAGGTCGGAACCAGGGTCTTGAACCCAGGTCCTCCTACAGTTTAACATGAGTGCTTAACCAGGTGAGGCACCACCTGCTAAGCTTAATGTGACATTTTTTTTAGCAATGAAAAGAAATTATCTTGGCTAGGTAAGAAATAAATAAAATATAAATAAGTAAATAAAAGTGCTTTTACGTTTACACAGTGGAAACACACACTGGGACATATTCTTGTCTATTATTTGTATTATTTATTTATTTATTTATTTATTTATTGCCACAAGGGGTTATTGCCATAGCGCAGTGCCAGTACCACTAATCCACTGCTCCTATGTTCCATTTTTTCCCCTTTAGCTGCCCTTGTGGCTTGAATATTGTGGTTATTAATAATATTATTATTGTTGTTGTGATAGTTACTGTCCTTGCGGAGAACAGAGAAAAATGGAAAGAGGAGGTTAAAGAGAGATGGGGGAGAGAAAGAAAGGCCCCCTGAAGATCTGCTTCACTATATAAATAAAGCACATTTTCATTTGACTCAGTAGAAACACAGAGACACGTATACATGTATAATACCTGCATTTTTTATTTATGTATTCTTTATCTATTGATTGACTGATTGATTGCCTCCAGGGTTATTGTCAGGGCTAGGGGCCTGCACCACGAACCCACTGCTCCTGCAGACCATGTTTTCCCCTTTGGCTGCCCTTGTTGCCTGAACTTTGTTGTGGTTATTATTATCGTTGTTGTTGCTGTTACTGTCCTTGCATAGGACAGAGAGAAAGGGAGAGAGGAGTGGAAACACAGAAGGGTGAGAGAAAGGTAGACCCCTGCAGGTCTGCTTCACTAGATAAACAAAAAGCATGTACATTTATTTACAAAGTGGATACACCGACACATGTATACATGTATATTACCTGTATATTTTCTCTATGAGTTTATATATATATATATATATATATATATATATATATATATGTATTCATTTATTGCATCCAGGGTCACTGCCGGTGCTTGATACATATACCTGGAATCCACTGCTCCTACAGACCATTTATTCTCCTTTTGCTGCCCTTGTTGCTTGATCATTGTTGTGCTTCTTCTTATTGTTGTTGTTGTTACTGTCCTTACATAGGACAGAGAGAAAGGGATAGGGGAGGGGAAAGTCAGAGGGGGAAGTGAAAGATAGAGCCCCTGAAGATCTGCTTCACCCCCTGTAAAGCTACTCCCCTGCAGGTGGGGGTCTGGGGGCCATACCGCAGATCCTTCTGCCTGTCCCCTCGTTTCCTCCACCACCTCTTAACCCTCTGACATTCCGCCCAAACTCCCTGGATTTCCTTTTTACAGCAATATGACCTGTCTATTTTTTGAATCCTCAATATCCTGAGGATCAGTCTTGGAAATAGTCTCATGAGAAGCCACAGGGGGATCTCTGGAATCAGAGAGCGCCTGGAACAGCAGCTGGGGCTCTAGAGCCAGGGCATGGTCCATCTACCCATCCATCCTCCACGGAGTCCACCTGCCTGCATCTTGGTCCTGCTCCCTCCCAAAAAGATTTTTTTCCCTTGTTTCACTGAGAAACAGGCATCACACAGGAGAGTCAGGCAGTGGGGAAAAAAAGCCTTTTTTTTTCTTTACCCTACTGATGGACCAGCTTCTGGGAAGTACAGGTTTTGAACCTGAAAACGCTGTCTGCCTCTGCCTGTCTCTGAGTCCACTGGAGGAGCCACTGCCCCAGGCAGTCCTTGTGCTCAGAGTGGGGTGTTTTCGCCTGTCCTAGGCTTGCACAGCGCACTTGGGATTGGGTTGCCTGAGATCCAAATGTTACATTGTAGATTGTTTGCAGTTCCGGCTCCCCAGGACATTGGACAGACCCAACTCCTCTGGGGATACCCAGAGAAAAAGACTCTTCCCATCCTTAGTGCAAATGGAGTGGAGGGGGAGGGGAGAGATGTGCATGTGTGGGATACTCATGCCCAGGTGTGTGTGAGGGGCCCTGACAGGGGTTAGAAGGGGGTTGAGGGGCAGAAGGAGACTGTTTGGGGGGCAGGCTGCAGGCAGGGGAGCCCCTGAATAGGTGCAGGGCTGTGTGTGCCTGTGGTGGCAGGGCATTAGGGCAGGCCCCCTGCAGGATGGTGAAGATGGCAGCTGGGCTGGCCCAAGGCCCCCAGGGCTGGAGGGCAGCAGCAGGCTGGCAGGAAAGGAGGCAAACAGTAGATGACAGTTGGGGAGCTGGGGGACTGGGGGCAAGGGGAAAAGGGGGCATCCTTGTGGAGAAGCCTTGCTGGATGCCTGTATGCTACCTCTGTCCAGGTGGGTTTCTCAGTTCCTCTCCTCTCCTCTCCTATCCTCGCCTCGCCTCGCCTCGCCTCGCCTAGCCTCGCCTCACCTCGTCTCACCTAGCCTAGCCTTGCCTCTCCTCGCCTAGCCTCGCCTAGCCTTGACTCTCCTCTTGTCTCTCCTCTCTTCTGGGTACCCTGCTCACTAGCTTGATTGCTTCTGACATTTCGCTTGTAACAGCTGCCCGCACCCCCCCCCTCCGCACACCTGATGTGACCCAGCTCACAGGCTCACCTGCTCACCCCACCCACACCCTCACCCCCCACCACATTCCCTGGATCAGCTCCTCTGGCCTATTCAGCCAAACTGGCCACTTGGGAACATATCTGTGCAGGCTTGACTGTCTTTATCATTCTAGGTTATATCTCCTTTTGTACTTAGCTTGGTTGATTGGTGGATGGATAGTTGGATGGATGGATGGATGAATGGATAGATGGATGGATAGATGGATGGATGGATGGATGAATTGATGCACGGGTTGATTGATTGGTTTGGTAGAGGCAGAGAGCCATCTAGGGGTACTTGAGACCTTTGGCATCAGGCCCTAGTCTGCTGTTGAATGTAAAACATTAACTGCTCAATAAATAAATGAATAAATCAATAAAATAAACTGGGTCAACAAAAAACACGGTGTCTTTGCGCTTTCTGGATATGGTATGCTGTGAGGATCTTAATAAGGAAAGCATTTTCCAAAGCAGCCCCTTGAAATGTTGGGATATTTCATTTTCCCTTCTTCTTCTTCTTCTTCTTCTTCTTCTTCTTCTTCTTCTTCTTCTTCTTCTTCTTCTTCTTTGTTTCTTTGCTTTCTATTAATTTGATTTATTTTTTGGAATGGACAGTCAGGAATCGAGAGGGAAGGGAGGGATAGAGATTTTGAGAACCAGAGAGACACGTGCAGCACTTCGGCACCACTTGTAAAGATTTCCCCCTGCAGGTGGGGACCAGGGTCTTGAACCCGGGTCCTCCTACAGTGTAACATGAGTGTTTAACCAGGTGAGGCACCACCTCCTACCCTTAATGTGACATTTGTTTTAGCAATGAAAAGAAATTCTCTTGGCTAGGTAAGAAATAAATAAAATATAAATAAATAAAAGTGCTTTTACATTTACACAGTGGATACACACACTCCGACATATTCATGTATATTACCTGTACTATTTATTTATTTATTTATTTATTGCCACAAGGGGTTATTGCCACAGCTCAGTGCCAGCACCTCGAATCCACTGCTCCTATGTTCCATTTTTTCCCCTTTTTGCTGCCCTTGTTGCTTTATTATTGTGGTTATTAACATTATTATTGTTGTTGTTGTTGTGGTGGTGGTTACTGTCCTTGCGGAGGACAGAGAAAAATGTAGAGAGGAGGGGAAAGAGAGATGGGGGAGAGAAAGATAGGCCCCCTGAAGATCTGCTTCACTAAATAAATAAAGCGCTGACATTTTACTCAGTAGAAACACAGAGAAACGTATACATGTATATTACCTGTATTCTTTACTTATGTATTCTTTATCTGTTTATTTATTTATTTATCCATTTATTGCCTCCAGGGTTATTGTCAGGGCTAGGGGCCTGCACCAGGAATCCACTGCTCCTGCAGACCACTTTTTCCCCTTTGGCTGCCCTTGTTGCCTGATCTTTGTTGTGGTTATTATTATTTTTGTTGTTGCTGTTACTGTCCTTGCATAGGACAGAGAGAAAGGGAGAGAGGAGTGGAAAGGCAGAGGGGGGAGAGAAAGATGGACCCCTGCAGGTCTGCTTCACTAGATAAACAAAAAGTGTATGTATATTTATTTACAAAGTGGATACACGGACGCATGTATACATGTATATTACCTGTATATTTTCTCTATGAGTTTATATATATATATATTTATTTATTTATTTATTTATTGCTTCCAGGGTTATGCCAGTGCTTGGTGCCTGTACCAGGAATCCACTGCTCCTGCAGACCATTTATTCTCCTTTTGCTGCCCTTGTTGCTTGATCATTGTTGTGGTTCTTCTTCTTATTGTTGTTGTTGTTACTGTCCTTGCATAGGACAGAGAGAAAGGGAGAGGGGAGGGGAAGGCAGAGGGGGGAGAGAAAGATAGACCCCCTGAAGATCTGCTTCACTCCCTGTAAAGTGACTCCCCTGCAGGTGGGGGTCTGGGGGCCATTCCCTGGATTCTTCCTCCTGTCCCCTTGTTTCCTGCCACCACCACTTAACCCTCTGAGATACCGCCCAACCTGCCTGGATTTCCTTTTGACAGCAATATGACCTGTCTATTTTTTGAATCCTCATTATCCTGAGGATCAGTCCTGGAAATAGTGTCATGAGAAGACACAGGGGGATCTCTGGAATCAGAGAGCGCCTGGAACAGCAGCTGGGGCTCTGGAGCCAGGGCATGGGGCACCTACCCATCCACCCTCCATGGAGTCCACCTGCCTGCATCTTGGTCCTGCTCCCTCCCAAAAAGATTTTTTCCCTTGTTTCACTGAGAAACAGGCATCACACAGGAGAGTCAGGCAGCACTAATTAAAAAAATAAATAAATAAATAAAAGCGGTTGTTTTTTTGTTTTTTTTTTTTACCCTTACTGAAGGACCAGCTTCTGGGAAGTACAAGTTTTGAACCTGAAAACTCTGTCTGCCTGTCTCTGAGTCCACAGGAGGAGCCACTGCCCCAGCCAGACCTTGTGTTCAGAGTGGGGTGTTTTTGCCAGTCCTAGGCTTGCACAGAGCACTTGGGACTGGGTGGCCTGAGGCCCAAATGTTACAATGTAGATGGTTTGTTTACAGTTCCGGCTCCCCAGGACATTGGCCAGACCCAACTCCCTCTGGGACACCCAGAGGAAAAGATTCTTCCCATCCTTAGTGCAAATGGAGTGGAGGGGGAGGGGAGAGAGGTGCATGTGTGGGCTGCTCATGCCCAGGTGTGTGTGTGGGGCCATGGCAGGGGTGGGAAATGGGTTGAGGGGCAGAAGGAGACTGTTTGGGGGGCAGGCTGCAGGCAGGGGAGCCCCTAAATAGGTGCAGAGTTGTGTGTGTGTGTGTGTGGGTGTAGTGACAGTGGGTTAGGGCTGGTCCCCTTGCTGGATGGTGAGATGGCAGCTGGGCTGGCCCAGGGTCCCCAGGGCTGGAGGGCAGCAGCAGGCTGGCAGGAAAGGAGCGCAGGGAGGCACACAGTAGATGACTGTTGGGGAGCTGGGGGACAGGGGGCAAGGGGAAAAGGGGGAATCCTTGCAGAGGGGGAGGGGGCTGGACTGGAGAGTGGGTGGAGCTGGAGGCATGCAGGTCCTCTGAAGAATCAGGGACTGACAGGACCAGATACCTGCACCCACCCACTGGATAGCAGCTGCAGCAGCCAGAGCCAGCAGCCCTGAGTGAGTCCCTCTGAGGGACTTATCTTTTAATTACTAACTCTAGCTCAATTCCCACACTGGCCATAGGTTTTACTGCTAATGCGAAAGGAGTAAAGCCAGCAGTCCCTGACTCCTGTGACTTGCCTTTGGGACCCATGAGCAGCTCTTGGGTCGCTTTAGGGGCACCCTCTTCCCATGAGTCTTGAATCCGTGTCTCACCTCCTTGAGGCTTGAACTCGGGTCCTGGCCCCTCTATGCTTGATTGAAACTGGGTCCCACTACAGCTGGCTTGAAGCCACCCTTCCAGCCATAAAAGTCAGGTGGATATATAGGCTGTGTATTTGATATGTGGACTCTCTCAAAAGCCTAGACCAAGTAGATAAGAAGCAACCAATACCACAGCTATATACAAGATACTGGGTACTGTACAGCAAACCCTAACAAAAGGAATTTTCAAAGTTAACCCAATTACCAAATAATGTGATGATAACATTAACTATCCATTGTCTTTTTGAACCCTAAGAGAGCAGGAACCTCACAGCTCCACTATAGAGCCTCTACTTCCCCCAGTCCTTGAATCCTTGGATAGGGCCCACTTTACTGTATGCCTCTCCCAATCCATATCAAATAATATTGCATCTGCCAATCTCAACCTAATCAACACAACAATTGCCACCTCAACATGCTTCACTTCAGACTGTGTCCAGAGACTTCACGTGTGGAATGACAACCTTTCAGCTTCATTACTCGGGTGAGACCTTTCCTTTCATAGTATACTCTAATTCCTTTCATAGTATACTCTAATTCCACTCAGGTGGTTCACTTTCTAACAAAGTCCCAAAACCTAGATATACACCAGTTTCTGTGAAAGAGAGCCTATGTTCACATGTATCCATAAACTACTGCAAAATATATACCTGAAAGCAGAAGTACACTAGAGTTTGCAGTGAGTATCCCCCTAACACTTCCTCTCCACTATTCCAAGCTTTGGGTCCATGATTGCTCAACAATTTGTTTGGCTTTGTATGTTAACTCTCATTTCAGTCACCAGGTTCCAGATGTCATCAGGATGCCAGACAGGCTTCCCTGGACTGAAGACCCCACCAATGTGTCCTGGAGCTCCAATTCCCCAGAGACCCACCCTACTAGGGAAAGAGAGAGGCAGACTTGGAGTATGGACCGACCAGTCAACACCCATGTTCAGCGGGGAAGCAATTACAGAAGCCAGACCTTCTACCTTCTGCAACCCACAATGACCCTGGGTCCATGCTCCCAGAGGGATAGAGAATGGGAAAGTTATCAGGGGAGGGGGTGGGTCATGGAGATTGGGTGGTGGTAATTGTGTGGAGTTGTACCTCTCCTACCCTATGGTTTTGTTAATTAATCCTTTCTGAAATAAAAAAGAAAAAATTAAAAGACTTGTATACTGAAAATTATGAGTCACTACTCAAGGAAATTGAAAAAGACACAAAGAAGTGGAAAGATATTCCATGCTCATGGGTTGGAAGAATTAATACCATTAAAATGAATATACTACCCACAGCCATATACAACCTTAATGCTATTCCTATCAAGATCCCAAACACATTTTTAGGAGAATAGAACAAATGCTACAAATGTTTATCTGGAGCCAGAAAAGACCTATAATTGCCAAAACAATCTTGAGAAAAAAGAACAGAACCAGAGGCATCACACTCCCTGATCTCAAATTGTATTATAGGGCCCTTGTCATAAAAACTGCTAGGTACTGGAACATGAATAGACACACTGACCAGTGGAATAGAATTGAGAGCCCAGAAGTAAGCCCCCTCACCTATGGACAATTAATGTTTGACAAAGGTGCCCAGACTATTAAATGGGGAAAGCAAAGTCTCTTCAACAAATGGTGTTGGAAAAAAATGGGTTGAAACATGCAGAAGAATGAAACGGAATCACTATATTTCACCAAATACAAAAGTGAATTCCAAGTGGATCAAGGACTTGGATGTTAGATCAGAAACTATCAGATACTTAGAGGAAAATATGGCAGAACCCCTTTCTACATAAATTTTAAAGACATCTTCAATGAAACGAATCCAATTAAAAAGAAGACTAAGGCAAGTATAAACTTATGGGACTACATCAAATTAAAAAGCTTCTGCACAGCTAAAGAAACCACTACCCAAACCAAGAGACCCCTGACAGAATGGGAGAAGATCTTTACATGCCATACCTCAGACAAGAGGCTAATAACCAAAATATATAAAGAACTTGCAAATCTCAACAAGAAAAAAATAACCCCTTACAAAAATGGGGGGAGGACATGGACAGAATATTCACCACAGAAGAGATCCAAAAGGTCTAGAAACACATGAAAAAAAATGTTCCAAGTCTCTGATTATCAGAGAAATGCAAGTAAAGACAACAATGAGATATCACTTCACTCCTCTAAGAATGTCATACATCTGAAAAGGCAACAGCAGCAAATGCTGGAGAGACTGTGGGGTCAAAGGAACCCTCCTAAACTGCTGGTGGGAATGTCAATTGGTCCAACTGTGGAGAACAGTCTGGAGAATTCTCAGAAGGCTAGAAATGGACCTACCCTATGATCCTATAATTCCTCTCATGGGGTTATATCCTAAGGAACCCAATACACCCATCCAACAAGCTCTGTGTACACATATGTTCTTGGCAGCACAATTTGTAATAGCCAAAACCTGGAAGCAACCCAGGTTTCCAACAACAGATGAGTGGCTGAGAAATTTATTATATATATGTATATATATATATATCAGTTATAAAAAATGGTGACTTTACCATTTTCAGCCAATCTTGCGATCTTGGATGGACCTTGAAAAATTCATGTTAAGTGAAATAAGTCAGAAACAAAAGGATGAATATGGTATGATCTCACTGTCAGGCAGAAGTTGAACAAGATCAGAAAGGAAAACACAGGTAGCACCTGAACTGGGATTGGCATATTGCACCAAAATAAAAGACTCTGGGTTGGGTGGGTGGAGAGAATCCAAGAAGGATGACAGAGGACCTAGTGGGGGTTGAATTGTTATATGGAACACTGGGAAATGTTATGCATGTACAAACTATTGTATTTACTATTGAATGTTGAACATTAATTCCCCAATAAAGAAATTAAAAAAAAAAAAAACCTTCCGCATGCCCCATCCTCCCTCTGTACAGGGCACGGAGGGTGTCCTGGGGAGTCATTCCAGGCTGGTCCCTGTCAGCAAGAAAGATGCAGCTAATCAAATCCAACAGGGACCCAAAAGAAAGGAGAAAGGATGAGCTATTAGTCTGTTTTTCCCCCAAGTCAGTATTTGTTGCTACTATGTTTAATATCCTGTGCTACTTTTCAAAGTGGATGAACATTCTTATGAAGTCAAGTCTAAATCTCAGGAAAGTAAGGAGTTTTAGTTCAGGCAAGTGAGAGGAGCACTGGAAAGTATGACATGGTCTGTGAGGCTGGAGCTCCAGATCTGCAACTTCTCTCAACTTCTGACTGAGAACCCATGGCCCAGGGCTCTGGGGAAGGAGGGAAGGAAACTTGTTTTGAGAATCATGCAAAGGGGAAACCTGGGCCTATTGATTCACTCAACAACAGTGTGTGTGTGGGTGCAGGATTAAGGGTGATGGTTTATGGTCTAGTTGATCTCACATGGGTAAAATTTCCCATCTCACCATGATAAGTGTCTGCAGTTTATGGAATTTCAATTCATCTTTGAAAATAGCTGTTATCTCCAATCACAAGTTGTAAGGAAGGGAAAATAAAGAGTGCTGACCACAAGTGCCTCAGAAATCAATAATGGAGTATGATACATATGTGAAGGAGGGACCAACACCTGCCTGAGTGGCAGGTGGCTCTAAACCAGAACTCACCACCATGGGGCAGGGCAGGAGAGAGGGCCACACTGCTGTACAGATATCTGCATTATTTCATTACACTTGAAAGATAGAAAGTATGTACTGGCAAAAATACCTCTCCAGACAGGAATGACACTCTTGCTTTTGCTGAACAGACCTGCAGTGCAAGAAATTGGGAAGAAATAAATCCAACTCCACAAAATACTGATGTCCATATTTTCTTTCTTTGTCTGCTGACCCTCTCATGCATGATTACACTGTCCCAGATGACCCATGCTTTCTTTTGTTTTTCCCTTTTAATGTTCAGAAGAGAATGAGAGAGAAAAATAAAGACTTCATGCTTGAGCAATTGGCTTTACAAACAACCAGATGAAAATGTTTTAGATGTAAAAGTCATGACCACATGGAAAACCAAGATGGAGGTCTTACGAGAAAGTGACCACAAAGCTGTTCCTGGACCAGCCTACAATGAGTGACCTCCGGTCTCTGCTGGTGGCTCTCCTGGACCTCTCCAGGTAGGCAGACACCCACAGGCTACGCAGGGGCACTGAGTGCTTGATCGTGAAGTTGCTTTCAAACCTGGAGAGACAGCAAGAAGACCTCAGTCACTCTGCCCTGTACTCTCAGCCGAGCCCATGAAGACCTGCTCCTGCAGCTCTGTCCTCATCTGGCAGCTCAGCAAGAGTGGGGAGAAGGGCCTGAGCACTGTGTGTGCTGACTGATCCTGGAGACATCTCACCAAAGGCAGGAAGCAGCCAGCCCTCAGAGCTGAGGCTCCAGTGTGGCCGCACTCTGTACTTCAGTGTTTACAAATGCCACTCAGTGAACAATAAGTGTCCTTTCCTGTTGCTGAAATTCTGAAACTTATATTTTGTTACATTTAATTGTATATAGTATATAATTAAAACTCATAAATTAATAGAAGTGATGCACTTTTTACTTCAGACCTACTAGTTTATTTTAGGACTTCATACAAAAGAACACAATTGAAAAAAAAATCAATTCCTTTTCATAAAGGAATGAAAAAAATTTATTTCCAGTTTTTTTCAAGTATTGATTTAGGATGAGAGGAACAGATCACCAGGTAGCCTAATTTAAAAATCCATTTGGTGACTGATGAGCGAGACAGAGAGAACAATACATGACACAAGCATATGCAGTGCCACAGACCAGATCTGATATTTATGCTGAGTTGTTTCTACCCAGTGCCAGAAACTTCTCCAGTCACAGAGTCACTCTCCTTCTCCCTCCCCCCATGTATGTACATTTTTTTTTTTTGCACTGCTGGGGCCTTGCACATGCAAAACATAACCACTATAGCCAACCAGCCCAGGAGGTGGCACCAGGAGGCAGCATTCAGTGCTGCTTTGGCCCACATGGCCTGCACTGTCCCACCCCCAGGTCATACGTGGAAATGGAGCATCTACAGACTTTGAGCTAGAGATGAGCAAGACGTTGGAGTATAGGTGCAGCTGTCGCGCCTGCCTCCTGCGGCCCCTTTTGACCTTGGCTGTGGTGGCCAGCAGCAGCCTGCCACAGGGCCTCTCCCAAGCATCCTCTCCTTCAGAAGTGGCTGAGTCCTCAGAAGACCGCCTGGAACACATCAACCACAGCCACTAAGGGCTCAAATAGACAGCAGGTTTGTATGCTTAACATCCTCAGTGACATGACAGGCTAGTCATTTATTTTAATCTGCCAAACAGAAACCCAGACTTCCAGTCAGGAGTCCCTGGGTTATAGAGAGCCCCTGTGAGAGATGAGGTTGCTCAGGGACTGATGGAGAAGGGAGCAGTTTGAAGTCAGGACACTGGGCCTCGCCAGACAATCCAGACGGGAGGGCTAGAGGAAGCAGCTAGGCCGCTCAGAGCTGCGAGGAAGAAAACAAGCAAATAGACAAAGGGAGAGAGAAATAAAAAAATCTTCAACACAATAAGAAGGTTCTCCTGGAACTAGCAGAGGTTACATTAAATGGCATGTAGAGCTGTGGAGAGGTGAGGGCAATGTGGCTGCAGATGAGTCTAAAAATTTAGGTAATAGGAATCTGGAAAACTGACTCCAATCTTGTCTAAAGCAATTATTACACTTTGGGGAAAATTATCAGAATCAGAAAATAACACTAAAAGATCCAAATATCTCTAACTGCAAGGAAGTAGCTAAATAATACTGAACTATGGGTGGACTTCAATAGGACTGTCCAGTCTTAACAGCTATGACAACTCAATTCAATAGAACATGAAAGTTCTTGACAAACACAGCAGATTATTTTACTCATTTCATTATTTATACAGAAAACCCTCCCATGGGCCCTGAGACTGCCTAAGAAGGTCTAACCTGCTTTCTCATATTCCGCAGGACTGAGTGCCAGGAACAGGACTCTCTCTTCATGAAACCAGAGCTGAAGAACAGCAGAGTCCGTTCCCATGTTTCAGAGGGAATGAACCAGAGCACTTCCCATCACTGCCCTGCTCCTCTGACAACCACACCCAGCACAGGGAGAGTCTACCTCAAGCAGGAGAGCCAGCCAAGACACCCTGAAAGCCTGGAGGGCTTTTGGGTGGAAGCAGACATCCTTCACTCTTACTCTTTGACGTTGAAGTAAAGTAAGAGTACAATACCCCGAGTACTGCCAACTTCGTCTCAAGTCTGAAGATTCTGCAGTAGCCTTGGCCACTGGAGCTGTGCTGTGATGTCACAGTCTAAGGCTCTTGACATCACTGACACACTACAGAACAGCCTCCTGGGGCCAGCAGTGCCCCCCGCTGTTGATCTTTAAAAACCAGTACTTCGCTTGTGAGATGACAGCAGCCTCACATGCAGGTGTAAGAAAGGACTTTTAGTTCTACTGACCCAGTGGTAGTACTTGCCTAGATTATAGTATCATGGTCAGGATGTTCACAAGGACAGAGTCAGACATATATATTTATCTGCTCATGATACCTTTAAACTCACCTAAGCTTTTTTTTCCACCTCTATCACTACTTTCAAATTTCAAAAATGTTTTACTGAATTCCTCCTTCATCTCTTTTTTTAATTGGGGGATTAGTGGCTTACAATAAATTCAGTTGTTAGTACCTGTATAACATTCCTCATTTTTCTGTATCCTTCTGTCTCTGTCTTCCTCTTTCCTCCTTTCTTTTTCCCCCCTCATTTAGGAGTACAGTTTCTCACTGCTCCCATAACCAAACATCTGTGTCCCCACCTCACCCCCTGGTAACCATTATAGTTCTCCCACATTCTTAAAGCTGCACATCTTTTTTTTCACATTTGTGTGTTTAATTCTCTACATTCTGAATGTGAGTGAAACCATTCTGTAGCTGTCCCTTACCTCCTTACTCATCCACTAAGTATAATCCATTTTATCCCAATGGACACAATATCATCTTTTTTATTTTCCAACTGATACTTCATTGAGTATATGTCCCATAACTTTTTTATCCAGTCATCTGTCAAAGGGCATTTGGGCTGTTTCTAAATGGGGGCTATATAGTTCCTAAACTTGAGAACTGTGGGCTGTGGTTTTCCTAGTTTTTCAGGAAGCTAGATAGACAACTGTCTTTTATTTACCACTAGACACACAACCACCTCAACATTCTGCCTCTGTCAGGCATCATTAACAGTTTTGGATGAGACCTTGGTTTGCAAGACTGTATGTTTCAGACATGTCCATGCAGCTTCCAGGGGAAGTTTCCAACCCTGTCCAGGTTCTGGACCCCAAGGTGCTAATGACCGTCCACCACAAGTGGCTACTAGTGAATTCTTATCTGCATCTACAGATTGGCCTACCTATTTAAGTTATTTTCCTGAAGAAATGAAATAGTGTCCTATAGTGAGGAAAAAAAAAAGGCCCAATTCTCATGCAACCAACTTTTGAATGGGGAAGACAGAAATTCAACAGAAGAGACCACCAATCACAGTGTGATTCTAGACTCCTGGAAATATCACCCAGAAAAAAACAAAGAGGGAATTGAGGGAGTAAAGGTGGAACATGAAACCTGACTGACACTGTGGAGAGGAAAAACAAAGAAGGCTCCTTGGAAGAGCTCATTTGAAAGGAGACTTATTTGAATTTAATTTCTTTTTTTTTTTCAGAGCTCTGCTCAGATCTGGCTTATGGTGGTAGCAGGGTTTGAACCTGGGACCCTGGAGCCTCTGACATAAATGTCATTTGCAAAATCATTATGCTCTCTTGTTGCTGAGGAGTTATTCTGATGCAGTCTCCGCCCCCAGGTTTTACTACGCAGCGCGAAACCCTAGCATTGCCCCCTTCAACCAATCCTGGCCCTACACATCACCTCTGGTTGTCTCCCAATAAAAAGCCCCCTCACCCCCCCCTCTCTCTGGGCTCTCAGCTCTCCCTCTCTGAGGTCTCGCTCCCTGCTCTCCCCCCCCCCTGTGGTCGGCCATTGCCGGCTGGCTCCACGTGGTCTGAACCAAACCCCCCACATCCTATAATAAAGATTTGTGTACCCCTTTGCTCTGGACGTCCACTCTCTTCTCCGCGGTGCAGCTCGACACCAGACCGCCTCAACAACACTCTCTCCCTGGCTCTTGATTTATTTTAATCACTGCAGGGCCTAATCCTGGCCCTGCCATCTGTACAGTGCTACTGAGTGGCCCTAATGCCCAACTGTATAATATTTAAAATAAATTTTCAGAGAGAGAGAGAGAGTGCAGTTGGAGAAAGACAGAGTCATCACAGCACCTGTCACCACCCATGAAGGGACTGAGGCCATGTATGGTGCTGATGCTCCAATGCAGGGACTCAAACATGGGAGGCATGCACTCTAACATATGAGCTATCTCCAGTCACCAAAATGTAGTAAACACACTTTGAATTCATCTAAAATGCCACTGTGAATAACTGCAGGAGCAATATAAACTTGGGGGAGGGTTTACAATTCTCTCTGGCATTTTTAGCTAAAATTATTATAAGACCTGTTCCCAGACATCAACATTGCTAAAATATTTTATTTATTCGCTTTTGTTGCCCTTGTTTTGTTTGTTTCTTTGTTTCAGCTATTACTGTTGTTCTTACTGATGTGGTCGTTGTTGGATAGGACAAGAGAAATGGAGAGAGGAGGGGAAGACAGGGAGTGGGAGAGAAACATAGAAACCTGCAGACGGGCTTCACTGCTTGTGAAGGGACTCCACTGCAAGAGGGGAGTCGGGTTTGAACCGGGATCCCTACTCCGGTCCTTGTGCTTTGCACCACCAGCACATGACCAGCTGTGCTACCAACAGACTCCCTGACATCAACATGTTTATGTCCACAGTGTCAGTGAGACAAGCCTCCATTCCTTCATTTAGATATGGGTCAAAGTCAGTCACATCAGTTTCTGTTTTTAAAGGAAAAATGGAAAGACTCTAAGTTACAGAACAGCCTGACATGTGCTTCCAAAGAACATGAGCTGCTCAGAAGGGTCCCCAGAACAACACTCCACACACTGTTACTGTGGTGCCGATCTCTGCATCTAGGCTTCCTCACCAGCCTGGCCACCACCACTGGCAACACTCTGTCTTAATCTTATCTTCATATTCTCTGAGCATGATCTTGCCAATCCAGACGTGTGTGGTCACTCACAGGACTAACCAAGGCTGCTTCTCAAAGTTGATGTCTATTTCCCTGGAGCCCCGAGGCTGTCCCTCCAAATGTGCAGCACAGGGAGTTTCACCTGGAGCTATTCAGCACTGAGATCAGGCCCCCAGAGGAAGACCATCATCCTGTGACAGAACAGAATCTCTGGGGTCTAAAAACTCCTCAGTCGGTGCCCACCTGCAGCCAGGCTTCATGTCTGCACACTGATGTGCTAAGAACGCTATACTCTGAATGAAACTGTGCTTCCTCACTTCAATAATAGTAACTCACTGAGCTTCCTTCAGAAGTATGTTTAAATTCCAATATGCAGTTCATTCCAATGGAAGAGAACTTCTAACAACTGGGGGGAAAATGCAAGTGAATCTACATTTATCTGCATGCTGAATCCCAAGACCCAGACTGTTGAGTTATTTTCTTAACATGTTCAGTCCTGGCTATGCTGTGTCATGTTCATAGTTGTGCAAGGCCTGTAGGATTCCAAAGTCATAAGTTAACACAGTAAGAATTAAATGGTTTGGGCTCTGTGTTTGTGTCCATGTCCACATCACTGCCCCTGGCACGTGCGATGAGAGGGCTCAGGGCAAAGGCCAGGGCTTAGGTGCTGGCTCACCTGGTAGGGGACCTGGGTTCAAGTCCCTGGTGGTCCCCTCCTCAAGGGGCAAGACCTCAGGAGCAGATGAACAGTGCTGCATGTGATTGTGTTTATTTTTAATAGGGAAAATGAAAGAGGAAAGAAAGATATACAGAAAGGGAGAGAGACACCTGCTGCTCTGCTTAACTGCTCTGTGAAGCCTCCTCTCCCCACGGTTGAGGGCACAGGACTTGAACCTGGGTCCTTGTACATTATAGCAGCTGTGCTCTATAGTGTGTGCCACTGTCTCCCCCACCCATCTGGGTGCTCCATCAAAAGAAAAATTGGAAAAAGAAGATAAAGAACGGCCTCTAGGAATGGTGGAGTTGGGCAGGTGTGGAGTCCCAGCTCTGGTGGGACAAAATGAAGCACAGAGTAAAGGCCTTCTCACGCGAAACATTTCAGTGAACTTTCAAAGGTTCAGTGTTCACCTCACTGTTGCCTTCCGTCTTTTGCTGTTTGTCTGTTTTCCTTTTGCCATCATCTTAAGGGGGGGCCTCTGGGTTTATGGGACAGAGTCGATACATGGGCACAATCCCAACCGTTGTCTCTTAACCTCTGGAGACACTCGGGTCTTCTGCCGTCAGACAGCAGAAGCGCCTTTGAAGAAGCTTCTGGAAGCTCCAGGTGGGAAGCAGTGACGTCAAGGACATGGCCATGTGGCTGAAGTCTAAGACCCACTGAGCGTTCCCTATGTCTCTCCAGCAGGACTGAGATCCCCCTGTGCACTGTGACTCCTGGTGGACTCGGGGTGTGGTCTCCAAACCCTGGGTCCTGTTGCCTCCTCTGAGAGCAGAAGTGCAGACCCATGTGGACCCAGGAAATCAGGCAGGAGCTGGAGTGGGAGCAGGAGCAGGAGGCAGAGGCTCAGGGCATAGAGAGAGCAGGGGTGAGTCTTTCCTGGATGAGTCATGGTGTTGAGGGAGAGAAGGCACCACCCAGAAATGGCAGTGTTTATAGCTGTAGGTGGGGCCTTTGGCTATAAAAGTGGTGAACCTTTAGCATTTCTTCCCTTTCTTTGATTCCTTTCTCATGCCTTATTGCTGTGGAGAGAAGTTCCAATACTATGTTGAACAGTTATGGTGATAATGGGCAGCCCTGTCTAGTCCCTGACCTGAAGGGGAATGTTTTCAGTTTCTGTCCATTGAGTATGATGTTGGCTGTAGGTTTGCTATATATGGATTCCACTATCTTGACAAATATCCCGTCTATTCCCATTTTTTGTAGAGTTTTGAGCATGAATTGGTGTTGGATTTTGTCAAAGGCTTTCTCTTCATCTACTGATAATCATGTGATTTTTGTTTTTGCTTTCATTGATGTGGTGAATGCTGTTGATTGACTTATACATATTGAACTAGGCTTGCATTCCAGGAGTAAATCCCACTTGGTTGTGATGAACAACCATTTTGTTATACTGCTGTATCAGGTTGACTAGGATCTTGTTCAATGATTTAGCATCTATGTTCATCAGAGATATTGGTCTTGAGCTTTCCTTTTTTTGTTGTGTCCCTGTCTACTTTTGGAGCAGGGTGATGTTGTATTCACAGAAGGTGGAAGGATGTGTTCCTGTTTCTTCAATCTTTTGGAAGAGCTTTAAAAGTATAGATATGGGAGTCGGGTGGTGGCGCAGCGGGTTAAGCGCACGTGGCGCAAATCGCCAGGACCTGCGTAAGGATCCCAGTTTGAGCCCCCGGCTCTCCACCTGCAGGGGAGTCGCTTCACAAGTGGTGAAGCAGGTCTGCAGGTGTCTGTCTTTCTCTCCTCCTCTCTGTCTTCCTCTCCTCTCTCCATTTCTCTCTGTCCTATCCAACAACAACGATATTAATAACCACAACGTTAAACAACAAGGGCAACAAAAAAGGAAAAATAAATAAATAAAAAGTATAGGTATTAACTATTTCCTGAAGGTTTTGTAGAATTCATTTATAAAGCCATCTGGTCCTGGACTTTTGTTGTTGGGAAGATATTAATAACTGTTTTCATTTCTTTGTCTGTGATTGGTGCATGTAGGTTTATAGTGCTTCCTAGTTCAGTTTTGGAAGTGTGTATGTTTCTAGGAATTTTCCATTTCTTACAGATTCTTTTTTTATTTTTATTTATTCATTTTTTTCACCAGAGCACTGTTCAGCTCTGGCTTATGGTGATGTGGGGGATTGAACCTGGGACTTCAAAGCCTCAGGTATGAGAGACTGTATAACCATTATGCTATCTACCCTCTGCCCTTCTTCCAGATTTATTTATCTTAAAAAGGAGACATTAACAAAACTGTAGGATAGAAGGGGTACAACTCCACACAACTCCCACCACCAGATCTCTATATCTCATCCCGTCCCCTGATACCCTTTCTATTCTTTTTCCCTCTGGGAGTATGGACCCAAGGTCATAGTGGGTTGTAGAGGGTGGAAGATCTGGCTTCTGGATTTGCTCCCTGCAGAACATGGGCATTGACTGGTCGATCCATACTCCCAGCCTGCCTCTCTCTTTCCCTAGTGGGGTGGGTCTCTGGGGAAGCAGAGATCCAGGACACACTAGTGGGCTCGTCTGTCCAGGGAAGTCTGGTAGGCATCCTGCTGGCATCTGGAACCTGGTGGCTGAAAAGAGAGTTAACATACAAAGCCAAACAAATTGTTGAACAATCATGGACCTAAAGGATAGAACAGTGCAGATGAATAGTTGGGGGGTACTCACTGCAGACTATTGTGTACTTTTGCTTTCAGGTATATATTTTGCACTAGTTTATAGATACGTGTGAACATATTCTCTATCTCAGAGGACCTGGTCTATATCTAGGTTTTGGGACTTTGTTAGGAAGTGAACCACCTGGAAAGGAATTAGAGAATACTATGAAAGGAACGGTCACACCCAAGTAATGAAGCTGAAGGGTTGTCATTTCAGAAGTCTCTGAACACAGTATGAAGTGAAGCATGCTGAGGTGGCACTCGCTGCGTTGGTTAGGTTGTGATCAGTGGATGCAATATTATTTGATATGAATTGAGAAAAGCATGCAGGAAAGTGCGCCCCACCCTAGGGTTCCAAAACTGGGGGAATATAGGCTCTATAGTGGAAATGTGAGGTTCCTGCTGTCTTAGGGTTCAAGAAGACAATGGATAGTTATTGTTATCATCACATTGTTTGGTCATTGGGTTAACTTTGAAAAGTCCCTTTGTTAGGATTTGCTGTACAATAACCAACATCTTATATAAAGCTGTGCCACAGGTTGCTTCTGTTCTCCCTCATCTAGCTTTTGAGAGAGTCAACATATCAAACACTCAGCCTATGTATTATAAAGACTCAGTCTGTGTTTTAAAAAGTTTAAGACATACAATCAATTTTTCCCCTCTCATATTAGTTAATGATTTATATGACTACCATTTAATAGGGATGTACATAGACACCATTCTCACCACCAAAAGACTGTGTTCCCTCCCACCCCCATCCACCCCAGACCCCCCAGGAAGCTGAATGTCCACCCTCCCCCTCACTACAGGGTTTTTACTTTGGTGCCCTACCCTAGATTTAGTCAGATCCTGCTTTTAGTTTCCCTTTCTGTTCTTCTTTCTCAACTTCTGTTGATGAGTGCATCATCCCCTACTCATCTTTATCTTTCTGACTTAGTTCACTTAAGTCCTTCTAGCTCCATCCAAGATGGGTCAGAGAAGGTGGGTTCATTGTTCTTAGTAGCTGCATAGTATTCCATTGTCTATATATACCACAGCTTTCTCAGACATTCATCTGTTTCTGGGCACCTGGGTTGCTTCCAGGTTTTAGCTATTACGAATTGTGCTGCTATTAACATAGGTTTACACATATCTTTTTGGTTGGGTGTTATGGAGTCCTTGGAGTATATCCCCAGGAGAGGAATTACTGGGTCTTATGGAAGGTCCATGTCTAGCTTGTGAGAGTTCTCCAGACTGGTCTACACAGAGGCTGGACCAATTTACATTCCCACCAGCAGTGTAGAATGGTTCCTCTGTCTCCACAGCCTCTCCAGCATTTGTAGCTGCTGTCCTTTTTGATGTATGCCATTCTCACAGGAGTGAGGTGGTATCTCAGTGTTGTCTTGATTTGCATTTCTCTGACAATCAGCGACCTGGAGAAGTTTTTCATGTTTGTTAGCCTTTTGGATCTCCTCTGATGTGAATGTTTTGTTCATATCCTCTGCCCATTTTTGGATGGGGTCACTTGCTTTTTTGGTGCTAAGTTTGCTGAGCTCTTTGTATATTTTACTGATTAGTCTCTTGTCTGATGTATGGCATGTGAAGATCTCCCATTCTGTGAGGGGTGATAGTTTCTTTGGCTGTACAGAAGCTTCCAAATTCTTAAGCTAGTGGCATGTAGTTTGTAGAAGGTTCGCTTAATTTTTTTGATTTCTGTGGTGTCTGTTGTGCTATCTCCTCTATCATTTACAATTCTATATCTTTTCTGTCTTCAAGCCCATCTCCCTTTTTCTAGTGAGTCTAAGGGTTTGACAATTTTGTTTAATTTTTCTTTTTTTTCTTTTTCCTCCAGGGTTATTGCTGGGCTCGGTGCCTGCACCATGAATCCACCGCTCCTGGAAGCCATTTTTTTTTTCCCTTTTTGTTGCCCTAGTTGTTGCAGCCTCGTTGCGGTTATTATTGCCATTGTTGACGTTGCTTTGTTGTTGGATAGGCAGAGAGAAATGGAGAGAGGAGGGGAAGACAGAGAGAGAGGGTAGAGAAAGATAGACACCTGCAGACCTGCTTCACCGCCTGTGAAGCGACTCCCCTGCAGGTGGGGAGCCGGGGGCTCGAACCGGGATCCTTACGCCGGTCCCTGTGCTTTGCGCCACATGCGCTTAACCCACTGCACCACCGCCCGACTCCTTTGTTTAATTTTTCAAAGAACCAACATTTGGCTTCATTGATCTTTTGTATGGTTCTCTTATTTTCCATGTTGTTTAGTTCAGCTCTAATTTTTGCCACTTCGGTCCCTCTGGATGCCTTAGGGTTCCTTTGTTCTTCTTCTAAGTCTTTAAGGCGTGCAGTGTAGTCCTTCACTTGAGCTTTTTCTTGTTGTGTAATGAGTGCTAGTATAGTTATGAGTTTCCCTCTAAGTACTGCTTTAGTTGTGTACCAAATATCTTGGTAGCCTGTGTCTTCATTTTCATTTGTTTCTAGAAACATTTGAATTTCTTGCTTGAGTTCCTCTTTGACTGGGTGGTTATTCAGCAGTATGTTGTTGAGCTTATAAATTTTGTGACTTTTAGTAATTTTATGTTTGTTGTTGAGTGTTAGCTTTACTCCACTGTGGTCTGAGAAGATGCTTGGGATGATTTTAGTGCTCTTGAATTTGTTGATACTGTCTTTGTAGCCTAACATGTGGTCTATCCTGGAGGATGCGCCGTGTGGATTTGAAAAGAATGCGTATTCCAGCTTCTTGAGGTGAAGAACTCTGAGCTGGTAGGTGACTCATCCAGTGAGCATCCAGGTTACCAAAAGTAAGGAGCCAGGTTTGAAACTTCAGCCACCATATGAGTGCCTGCAGGGTGGAAGCTTCTAGAGCAGTGCTACTACTCTCTTACTTTCTATTTCACTCTCTCTCTCACCCTCTATCAAAAAGAAAGAAAACAAACAACAACAAAAAGTGCTGGGAGCAGTGGAGTCATATAGACACTGAGCTCCAAGTGATAACCCTGATGGCTGTGTATTTTAAGTTATGTTTCAAAAGCTTTCAAAGATTTCCATAACATCACAAGACAATTCTGGTCCTGGAACAGAGCTCAGTATAGAGAGCATGCTTTGCCCAAAACTACCTCCAAAACAAACAAACAAACCCCCTCCCTCTAAAAAAAAAAAGCAAAATAAATAGCAGAGTATTTCCATGTGCCAATCTATTCTTTTTTACTTTTTAGATTTATTTTGCTTTAAGAGAGAAACCAGAACAAGGTTCCAGAGGATTGTTCCTGAATATGAGGTGCCGAGCCATTTCCCTGATCCCTCGGTCTGCTTCTTAAAAAAGATCCATTTCACATATTGGATAGATAACATAAACGTTACCATAATGTCAATAATGAGTCATCATTCATTTGGGAGATTTAAAGTTTTCTTCCAAAAATGCAGTAATGGCTTCTTCATCTGCTGATTGGAGCAGCTTCTGAATTGGTTGATCCAGGCACTTCTCCCCACATAAAAAAATCCTAGAATAAAAGAGAATTATGACACAAATACAATTGCTGGGAGTAAAGGAGAAATCAAGAAGAGAGTTAAGTGTATACTTATTTTGGTTCTTTCAAGACATGAGTTCATATCAAAAAAGGATTGCTATTAATGTGGTTACCCAATATAGCAGAGTCACTAAAGTGGGACTCTCAGTGTACTGGCTTTTAATATAAATAGAGTGATCCCACAGTGCTATGAGGAGCACTGGGGACAAGGGAGGAGCTCCTTGGATGGTAGAGTGGTACTGTGGTCTCTTTAATCTTTCTGCTTTTCCCTCTGTGCCCCCCAAGAATCAACAGAATAAGAAAATTGACTAGGAGAGGGTTGCTGAGTGGTGAGATCATACAGGTGTGAGACCCCTAAGCCACACAGAAGTATGTAGATAGGTAAGTGAGTATAAAGAATAGGCTAGTAGGCAGTTGGTGGGAAGATCTAAACTTCACTAGGAGCACCAAGGGGCTCTCGGGCTGGAGGAATGATATCCTCGTGTTTTCCCATTGTTTTTCCTTCTCTATTTATCTCTGTATTTATTCAATCAGGATACAGAGTGGAAAATAATAAGGTGGGTGGAGTGCACTGTAGTATTGTACATGTGTAAGGCCCTTGGTTAATTCCTCAGCTCAGCACAATAAATAAATAGATAATGCAAACAATATTCTTCATAAGAATGCACCTGTCTCAGGGAAGAGCCAGCTTGTTGGGGACCCTGAAACTTATAATGTCTGATCACTTATGTGATCCATTTCTTTCTTACTGGCAGCTATGTACTAAAAGCAGTTATGTTAGAAATTCTTTGTCATCTTTGTAGTTCTGTTTCCAGCTTCTTCAGTGTTTTGGCCACATCAGAGTAAACTCAGATAGCGGTCAACAGGGCCCTTTTGGCTAAAAGTAAGCCTGTCTTATTTGATAGCCCTGAATTATGCCTACATCATTGGCATAAGGTCAGAATTTGAAAAGTAAACAGAGAATCTGATATAATCACTAAAATGGAGATAACAAGTCTGATATAGAGCAGTTTACAGACTAAGAGTGAGATCATTCTATTGTGTATGCCCTTAAGATGTTTATACTTGACATAGCTACATGCATACACAACCAATATGTCAAGAAAAGAGCTGCCAGTGCAGGACACACACAGGGCAGAATCTTTTTTTTTTGTTTTTTTGTCTCCAGGGTTATTGCTGAGCGCAGTGCCTACACTATGAATCCACTTCTCCTGAAGGCTATTTTTTCCCTTTTGTTGCCCTTGTTGTTTATCATTGTTGTTATTGTTGTTGGATAGTTCAGAGAAATGGAGAGAGGAGGGGAAGACAGAGATAGGGAGAGAAAGATATACACACTTGTAGGCCTGCTTCACCTCTTCTGAAGTGACATTCCTGCAGGTGGGGAGCTCAAACCGGGATCCCAATACCCATCCGTGCGCTTCATGCCATGTGTTTCTAACCTGCTGCGCTACCAACTGGACCCCAAGAGTGTTTCTTCAGTAGTTCAAATTCCAATAAAAGCCAAATTATCAGTGGTCTGGGAGGAGGAGGTAGAGTGGATAAAGTACAGGATTCTCAGGCATGAGGTCCCAAGTTCAATCCCCAGTGATCCTTCCTGCTCGTATCTCTCTCCTTAATGAATAAATAAGGTCTTTAGAACAAAACAAAGGAAAACTATCTCTGAAGATGGGTAAGTTGCACAATGGAAGAACTCAGAGCTTCTAAATTGTAGTTCCTGAGTCCAATCCCAAGCACTGCATATGCTAGAGTGCTGCTTCTGTGCCCCTCTACCCCCTTCTGTAGTACATGTAGACCAATGAAAAGAAGCTACTCAGTGTCTTCAAAAAAAGATTGTATAACTGTTCTCTCCTTTGCCTTGGTTCTAAATTTGTTGATTCTGGATTTTAAGTAGGCCTGGACTACTGTTGAGTCCAGTTACCAGCCTAAATATAGGTGCAGGTTGTCTGTTTCTTAAACAGAAAACACAACATAACATACGTTTCTTAAAAACATAATATAACATAACATAACTTTTTATTCATGAGAGAGAATGAGAGCATCATTCTGGTACATGCAATGCCAGGGATCAAACTCAGGATCTGAAGGCAGCTCAGGGGGTAAAGCACATGCTTTATATAGTATGTGGCTGGGGGTCTGATCCTCGACACTGCAAGTACACACCACAGGCAGGCAATGGGAGGGACTCCGTGCATAGAGGAGCAGTGCTTTGCATGTCTCCCTCTCTTTTTTTTTTAATATTTATTTTATTTATTTATTCCCTTTTGTTGCCCTTGTTGTTTTATTGTTGTAGTTATTATTGTTGTTGTCGTTGTTGGATAGGACAGAGAGAAATGGAGAGAGGAGGGGAAAACAGAGAGGAGGAGAGAAAGATAGACACCTGCAGACCTGCTTCACCACCTGTGAAGCGACTCCCCTGCAGGTGGGGAGCCGGGGTTCGAACCGGGATCCTTATGCCGGTCCTTGTGCTTTGCGCCACCTGCGCTTAACCTGCTGCGCTACAGCCCGACTCCCATCTCCCTCTCTTAAAGGATACAGAATGGTGACTGGCGGGGAGGCTTCTAGCTGTCCCATGCAGGTGCAAGGTTCTGGGTGGGATTGATCCCCAGGCACAATATTTGAGAAAAATTTTTAAAAAGTCTTTGTATTACTTAAAAGATGTACAGTTAAGAGAAAAATATTACCATGATTTTTTTCAAAAAAGCCAATCTGCAACCAGTACTATATTATAATCTTAAATTTTATATCATCTGCAGCTAGTACTATATTATAATCTTATTTAAAAAGTGTTAAGAGATGGAGACAGTTGGAGTTGGGCAGTGGCACAGCCGGTTAAGCACACATGGCGCAAAGCTCAAGGACTAGCGGAAAGATCCTGGTTCGAGTCCCTGGCTCCCTACCTGCCCGGGAGTCCCTTCACAGGTGGTGAAGCAGGTCTGCAGGTGTCTGTCTTTCTCTCCCCCTCTATGTCTTCCCTTCCTCTCTCCATTTCTCTCTGTCCTATCCAACAACAACGACATTAATAACCACAACAATGTTAAGCAACAAGGGCAACAGAAAGGAAAAATAAATAAAAATAAAGAAAGAGTGGAAAAGAATAGAAAAGAACAAAAAAGAAAGGGAGACAATGAGACCTTGGTAAAAACAACAACAAAAAAATAAAATAACCTATTTATACTCTAGAATTGCAGAATAGCTACGGCAATGGATCTGTCGGCATTAAGTCCTGAATTCAGTCCACAGCATTGCATGTGCCATAGTCATGATCTGCTTCTCTTTTTTGTATTAATAAGTAACATTTTTTTTCCTTTTTAACTTCCTTTGTTTTAAAACCGCGGTTTCTGCCCGGTTCCAACCCAGCTCCAAGATTGGCTCCTGCCTGGCTCTGCCCAGCTCCTAGTGCAGCTCCCACTTGCCAGCGCACTGGCCATCTCATTGTGCACAGGCGGACCGCAGTCCCCCCAGGACTGTCCCAGCAGACACAAGAGCCCCAGGCGCCCCCCACCCACCCCCACCGCACATGGAGCCCAGCCAGGCCCAAACCTTCCGGAAGGGGTGGGGGGGTAGGGGGGGCACTGAGAGTGGCCTCCCTGGACCAGCAGGTTGCAAAGTGCCAGACCCTCAGCCCAGACTCAATTCACAGCCCAGCACAGCTCCACATGGGTTCACGCCAGCAGGCCTGGGGCACTTCTCTGAAATGCATGTCTCTTCCGACAGAGACAGAGGTAGAGAAAACACTCCACTTCTAGAAATGCCAGGAGACCCCCAACCTGGACCCACACCCCGAGCCCCAGCCTTCACCTTAGTCTGGGAGCTTGGCTCGCCATGTTGCCCCAGGCCAAACTCGAAGTTCAAGATTCCAAACCATCTTCCCAGAGGACCTCATCGTGGACCACACTGAGAGGAAGGACAGCCGGCACACATTTCGGGTGGGGGGGACGCACAGAAGTTCTCTGGGCTTGGCCGCTCCTGAAGCCACAGCAGGCTGGTGGGTTCCTGGGTCCCCTCCTGCCCGGGCGGTTGGGGTGGGCGGGAGGCACACTGTCCGGAATCCTCCTGCGCAGGAGGGTCCTCACCCTCGGGGTGCTGGGAGCTGCTGGCATGGACATGCTGGGGAAGCCCAGGGACCCAAGGACCCCTCTCCCGGCAGGAAGGAAAGGGAAGGCCAGCCTCCCAGACTCTCGGGCGGGGTCCCTGCGCTCCTGCTCCCAGAAGCCAAAAGCAGCTGGATCTGGGGGTGCATAGCCACCCTTCTAGGGTGTCCCTGCCTGGGGACAGGGTCCCGGGGACTCTGGCCCCTCAGTGGCTGCACCCTGACTTCGCCCCTCCCCCCACCCAGCACCTTCCCAGGCAGGCACAATACCCAAGCCATTGAGGGCACAGGGCCCCTGGGGCCACTTACTTGGCATTGGAGGAATCCCAGTAGATGGGCTCCAGCAAGATGGACCTGGCCGAGGCTGTCCGGCACAGCACTGTCCCGAGTCCTCAGCAGTACTTCCACGCGGGGGGCCTCCGCACAGTCGTGGCCAGGTGCTCAGGGCACGGGGTCGAGCCCCAGCGCTGGGGCCTATGGGTGCGATGCAATGCAATGCAGCGTGGGGGCAAGGAGGCATTAGGGCGCAGGCCGCTGGGCTCCATGGTGCCGCGCTGGACGCAGCTGGGACAAAGGGAAGAAGAGAAGAAGGGAAGACCAGGAGAGAAAGACACTTGCAGACCTGCTTCACTGACTGTGAAGCCAGACCCCTGCAGGTGGGGAGCTGGGGACTGGAACCAGGATCCTTATGCTGTACCACTTGCGCTAAACCCGCTGCACTACCTCCGAACTCCCTTTTTTAAATTTTTTATTTATAAAAAGGAAACATTGAGTAAAGCACAGGGGCACAACTCCACACGATTCCCACCACCAGACTCTGTATCCCATCCCTCCCCTGATAGCTTTCTTATTCTTTAACCCTGGGAGTATGGACCCAAGGTCATTGTGGGATGCAGAAGATGGAAGGTCTGGCCTCTGCAATTGCTTCCTCGCTGAACATGGCCGTTGACTGGTTGATCCATACTCCCAGCTTGTCTCTATCTTTCCCTAGTGGGGAAGGGCTCTGGGGAAGCAGAGCTCCAGGACACACTGGTGGTGTTGTCTGTCCTGGGAAGTTTGGTCAGCATCATGCTAGCACCTGCAACCTGGTGGTTGAAAAGAGTTAATACTCAAAGCCAAACAAATCATTGACCAATCATGGACCTAAGCTGGAATAGTGCAGATGATGAGTTGAGGGGATTCTTAAAAAATTGTTTAATAATTTTAAAATAGGCACAGGTGGTGGTGACCTCAGTTGAGCATGCACATAACCATGACTAATGACCCAGGTTCAAGGCCCCAGTGCCTACCTGCTAGGGGGTGGGGTTAAGCTTGACAAGCAAGCAGAGCTGTATGTGTCTTTCTCTCTCTCCATTATCTCCCTTCCTTGTATGAATTTCCTTGTTCTATCAAATCAAAATTTAATTGTAAATACAAATTCCTTAAAAATAATCTAAGCAAAGTCAGGAGGTAGCACAGTGGGTTAAGTACACTGGCTCTCAAACTGCAGAGGGTTTGCTTCCCAGGCAGTGAAGCAGGTCTGCAGGTGTCTTTCTCTCCCCCTCTCTGTTTTCTCCTCCTCTCTCCATTTCTCTCTGTCCTATCCAAGTACAAGGACATCAATAAGAACAATAATAACTACAACAATAAAATAATAAGGACAACAAAAGGGAGAATAAATATTTTAAAAATTAAAAAATAATTTTAAAATATTTTATTATCTTTATTTATTGGATAGTAACAGCAGAAATCAAAAGGGAAAGGGGAAGTAAAGAGGGAGAAGAGAGAGAGAGAGAGACCTGCAGCACTGCTTCACCATTCACAAAGCTTTTCCTCTGCAGGTGTGGTGGGGACTCAAATCCAAAATAAATTTTAAGAATCTAACTCAACTCATTTTGTGTTGATGGTGTTAGGGTTTCGAGACAGACTTAAGTTTGAATAAAATCTAGAGACAGGATGTAAAGTTCAAAATCTCAGAGCCAGAAAAAGAAATAGGGCTTTTCCCAGACCCACCCTTGCTACCTGCATGATGAGACTGCCTGAGAGGAGGACAAAGCAGTAGGAATATAATATCCCTTTGGAATATAATATCCCACTGGAATATATAACCCTTTGGAATAGAACTAAAATAGGCCTACTAGCTATCTTCAAAATGGAGAACCCAAATCTTCATCTGCAATATTCCAGCCTTTAGGTTCATGATTGGTCAACAATTTGTTTGGCTCTTCTTTCAGCCACCAGGTTTCAGATGCTACCAAGATGCCTACTGGACTTCCCTGGACAGACGACTCCACCAATGTGTCCTGGAGCCCACTTCCCCAGAGCTCTGCCCCACTAGAGAAAGAGAAAGACAGGCTGAGAGTATGGATCCACATGTAAACAACCATATTCAGCATGTAAGCAGTTACGGAATCCAGACCTATATTCTGCACACCATAATGTCCCTGAGTCCATACTCCCAGAGGGATAAAGAATAGGAAAGCCATTGGGAGGGGATGGCATGTGGAGTTCTGGTGGTGGGAACTGTACCCCTCTTATCCTATGGCCTTGTCAATGTTTCCTTTTTATAAATAAAACTTTAAAAGAGAATAGCATATATAGAGAGTTGTATACAAAAAAAATCAGTGGGAGCTTCTTTAAAAGCAAAAAAACAGGGGGGCAGGTGGTGGTGCACCTGGTTAAGTGCATACATCATAGTGCACAAGGACCTGGGTTCAAGCCCCTGGACCCCCACCAGCAGAGGGAAAACTTCACAAGTGGTGAAATGTAGCTATAGGTGTCTCCATCTCTTTCCCTTTCGATATGCTCCTCCCTTATCAATTTCTCTGTTTCTATCTAATCAATCAGTCAATCCAGACATAGATAATTTAAAAAAAAAGAGGCATCACATGCAGAGAAACTCCCCTCTCCCTCTAAGTTGAGGGGGGACATTTGCAGAGCTTCTTCTGGCATATACAAAGTGCTGGGTGAAGATTTTGCCTCTTATTTTGTATTTCCTCTCACCTCTAAAGGAATGCAAATGGGAGGGTGGGGTAGGTGCGGGTGCACTGGGTGTAGTGCACATAGTATAAAAGCACAAAGACCCATGCAAGGATCTTGGTTGGAGGCCCTGGCTCCTCACCTGCAGAGGGACACTTCACAAGCAGAGAAACAGGTCTCTATCCCTCTCTATATACCCCCTCCCCTCTCAGTTTCTCTCTGTCTTAGCCAAAATAAATAAATAAATGAATCAATAAATATATGGCTGCCAGGGCCAGTGGAATCATAGTGCTGGCCCTGAAACCTGGTGATAAGCCCAAAAGCAAAAAAGGAAAGAAAGGAAAAATAAGCAAAGAAAGAAAAGCCAAGATAAAAAAAAGGGGGAGTCAGGCAGTGGTATACTTGGTTAAACACACAACAATGCACAGAGATAGTTTAAAAAGAAAAGGAAATTAAGGAAAGGAAAAAGTTAAGCTACTGAAAACAAAGCTTTCCAGAAGCAGTTTGTTTCCACTCATGTGCTCCGTAACAGGGGACCTCAAAAAAGAGCTTTCTTATTTCAACTGCCAATTTGATGTAGACTTCTATCATGTAAATTAATTTTCTATTATTATCTTTATTTTTATCACAATGTTACTCTACTATACCAGGGTTTCAAGGAAAGTTATTTTATGGTAAGCAGGCAGCCAGTCACCACCACACTCTGAATTGTTGTTGTTGTTATTATTGGATAGAGACACAGAAACTGAGAAGGGAGGGGGAGATAGAGAGGCAGAGAGACAGAGACACCTGCAGACTGCTTCACCACTCACAAAGCTTTCCCCCTGAAGGTGGGGACTGGGAGCTTGAACCGGGTCCCTATGCACTATAATGTGAGCACTCAACCAGGCACTCCACCACCTGGCCACCACGGTATAAATTTAAGGATAACAAATAATAAGGGTAACATGGCACAGAATAACTGGCTCATCAGATGAGAACAAAAGGCAAGATCCACAAATTTTCTTCTTCCTTGTGTGCCCTTTCAAGCTCCCCAGAGTGCTTCCTAATTTTTTGTTTGTTTGCTTTTTCTTTTCTACTTTTTATTTAGTAGGACAGAGAGAAATAGAGCGAGGAGGGAGAGACAGAGAGGGAGAGAGACAGAAAGGTACCTGCAGACCTGCTTCACTGCTTGTGAAACTTCCCCCCTGCAAGTGGGGAGCAGGGCCACAGAGCAGGGGCTCAAACCCGGGTCCTTGCACACAGTACTATGCACTTCACTGGGTGAACCAGCACCTGACCCCTATTATTCATTTTTGTTTGAAAATCAAAGTTGTATTTATTTCTGGGTCTCAAACCATAAGATGACTAATAAACTGACATTTATTTATCTGAACTTTTTTTTTTCATATAAATGACTTGAGGTAAAACATTTTCTTTTTTAGTAGATGCACTTCTATATTTATTAGTGAGAGTAAGAAGCAGGTCATCACTCTGGCATACATGGCATCTAGGATCAAGTTTCCTGCCAGCAAGTTCTATGCAGTGTTGCAAGCCACCTCCTACTGTTTCCATAGTTTCTAAACATCACCATAGGTTTATGTTAAAAAAAATAAAGCAGAGAGTCTAGCTGTTACACAGTGGTTTAAACACAGGCAGCGCAAAGCACAAGAGTGGCATAAGGATCCAAGTTGGAGCCCGTGGTTCCCCACCTGTAGTGGGGATGCTTCACAGGCAGTGAAGCAGGTTCTGCAGGTGTCTATCTTTCTCTCCTCACTCTGTCTTTCCCTCCTCTCTCCATTTCTCTCTGTCCTATCCAACAACAATGACATCAATAACAACAAATAACTACAAAAAAAGGGCAACAAATGGAAAATAAATATATATATTAAAAAGATTTTATAAAAAACCAAACTCATCTATTCTCCAGTCAGA
Source organism: Erinaceus europaeus (assembly GCF_950295315.1). Lineage (NCBI taxonomy): Eukaryota > Metazoa > Chordata > Mammalia > Eulipotyphla > Erinaceidae > Erinaceus > Erinaceus europaeus. Next base: position 343,003 of record NW_026647129.1, on the reverse strand, counting down.
TCACCTTTGGAAACTAAAAATTAGGAAGGGTAGATGACAATTTCAGTGTGATAGATAAGTTGTCAATTTAAAATCCAAGGGGTTATATTTTTAATTTTTTAAAATATTTATTTATGTATTCTCTTTTGCTGCCCTTGTTTTTTGTTGTTATTATTATTGTTGTTGTTATTGATGTCATAGTTGTTGGATAGGACAGAGAGAAAGGGAGAGAGGAGGGGAAGACAGAGAGGGGGAGAGAAAGATAGACACCTACAGATCTGCTTCATTGCCTGTGGAGCGACTCCCCTGCAGGTGGGGAGCTGGGGGCACAAACCAGGATCCTTAAGCTGGTCCTTGGGTTTTGCTCCGCTTCCGCTTCACTCACTGTGCTACTGCCCGACTCCCCATTCTTAATGTTTTTTTTTTCACAGTTAAAAAAATTTTTTTTTGCCTCCAGGCTGGGTGCTGGCACTACATATCCACTGCTCCTGGTGGCTATTTTTTCCATTTTCCATTTTTATTTTTTATTATTGATTTTCCCATTTTTTGTCCTTGTTTTACTGTTGTTGTAGTTATTATTGTTGTTGTTGATGATCTCGTCATTGTTGGATAGGACAGAGAGAAATGGAGAGAGGAGGGAAGACAGAGAGGGGGACAGAAAGAGAGACACCTGCAGACCTGCTTCACCGCCTGTGAAGCGACTCTCCTGTAGGTGGGGAGCCGGAGGCTGGAACAGGAATCCTTCTGCCAGTCCTTGCACTTTGGGCCACGTGTGCTTAACCCACTGCGCTACCGCCCGACACCCACTCTTTTTTTTTCTTTATATGCTATTATTTTTCATTTAATTTGTTTGTTGATTACTAGAATACTGTTTAGTTCTCGCTGATACTGCTGCTGGGAACTGAACCTGGAACTTTGGAGCCTCAGGAGTGAAAGTCTTTTAGCAAAACCACTTAACTGTCTTCCCAGCTCCACCACATATCTTTTAGATGTTTTGATAGTATCAAGAGTTAAACTATAGTGGTATCAACTTGAGAATCATCTGTTTTTTAGGATTGCTTGATAGTGGTCCTTAAAAAATTAAATGTTTTCCCTCACAACTATATGCTTTCAATATTAATTAATTAATTAGAAGATTATATTACCTTTATACAACATGTTAAATTATATTTCTCCTCTAAGAAATGTAAAATACAGGTGGGGTAGATGGCTTAATGGTTATGTAAAGAGACTCTCATGTCTGAGACACTAAAGTACCAGGTTAAATCTCCTGCAGCAGTATCATCCAGAACTGAGCAGTGCTCTGGTAAAAAAAAATGGGAAGAAAGAAAAAATATATATATATATGGAAAATACTTTGTAAAACTCAGATTATACTTTGATACAATAAAGGAATCTGATTTTAACTGCAAAAAAAAAAAAACATGAAACAACTTTCCAAGATGACAAATCAGTTGTCAGAATCCAATCCTGAAGATGTTGTGCTGTTATTTACATAACATGAGGTTCTGGTCTCTCTGGGTTTTCTTCTCTGATCTCTGAGAATTGGGCCACCTATTTCCTCTAGTCACAACCACAGATTTCCAGCTCACAGATCTGAATGTCATAAAGCATGTCTTTTTGGGACACTGGCTCAGAACCTCCATGCCCGGTACTTAGTGACCAACCCTACTGGTGCCCTTTGAGGTGAGCCACAGAAGAAGAGAGGGAGAGAGAAAGAGACACCAGCAGCACAGCTCCACCACTTGTGCAGGTGGGAACAGGGTCTTGAGCCCAGTAAACAGAGCATCTATTAGCATCTCTTAGGATGGTAAACGTCACATAAGCACCGCGTACAAGTAGCTCAATAAATATCTCCTAGGTATGCAAAAGTAAACTAGGCCCTTCAGTTCAAACATGCTGGTTTAATATTTCTAATTTTTTATTACTTTTATTTATTGGATAGAGGCAGCTAGAAGTCGAGAGGGTAAGGAGAGGTAGAGAGGGAAAGAGACAGAGACACAAAGCTTTCCCCCTGCAGGTGGGGGATGGGGACTTGAGCCACATCCTTGCACCTTGTAACATGTGCGCTCAACCAAGTGTGTCACCACCAGCCCCCTCCTTTTTCTGTTTTACCAAAGAACTGTTCAGTTCTGGCTTATGTTGGTGTGGGGTTTTGAACCTGGGACCTAGGAGCCTCAGGAATAAGTCTTTTTGCTGAACCATTATGCTATATGACCCTCTGAAGTTTTTATTAATATTTTTTAAACATGCTGGTATGACTCACCATAGTGTCCAATGTCACAGCAGGTATGTATCACTAGATGAGAAGGTGACCACCTTCTCTCCGGCTCCACATGTGGGTGGGGCGGGGCACTCCTGGGGTCTGCAGTCCACAGACCTGGCAGCCATGCAGGTGCACTGGTGGCAGTTGGCCGTCCATGTGTCTCCAGGCTATGGGTCATGTCAGGTGGACACATGTTATTCAAGTGAGGGGTGACAGCAAGTGTGGACTCAAGCAAAGAGAAATGGGATACTCACCACTTTTTCTTCTCCCAGTGGACCACGGCACACTGGTAATATGAAGTTAATAAAATGGAGGTTACATCTGGCAACATGCAACAGGTTATTTGTGGATAATGATCAGGCAGCGATAGTGGCCAATGGCCTTGGCTTTCAGAGTCCCTGAGTATGTGCTCCCACAGGTGCATAAATGACACCCATCTACCAGGAAGAAACCATCCTAGTCAGCATGCATGAGCACATGTCTTATTTTAATTAATTTTCTTTTTATTTTTACCTCCAGGGTTATTGCTAGGGCTCTCTGCCTGCACTACAAATCCACTGCTCCTAGTGGCCATTTTTATTTGATAGAACAGAGAGACTGGGAGTATGGATCAACCCATGTCAAGGCCCATGTTCAGCGGGGAAGCAATTACAGAAGCCAGACCTTCCACCCTCTGCAACCCACAAGGACCCTGGATCCATACTCCCAGAGAGATAGAGAGTGGGAAGGCTATCAGGGGAGGGGGTGGGATGTGGAGATTAGGTTATGGGAATTGTACCCCTCTTATTCTATGGTTTTGTTAATGTCTCCTTTCTTAAATAAATAAAAAATAAAAAAAAGAACAGAGAGACTGAGAGGAGAGGAAGAGACCAGCAGACCTGCCTCACTGCTTGTGAAGCTTCCCCCTGCAAGTGGGGAGCCAGGGGTTCAATCCCAGATCCTTCACTGGGTTCTTATACTTAGTACTATGTGCACTTAACCAGGTGTACTACTGCCCAGGCCCCTTTATTATTTTCCTTTATCTTTTTAAAAATCAGTTTTAAAAATATTTTTATTATTGAATAGAGACAGAGAAATTGAGGGGAGGGAGAGATAAAAAGGGAGAGAGAGATAGAGAGGCACCTGCAGCACTGGCAAAGCTTTCCCCATGCAGGTGGGGACCAGATCCATGTAAATTATAATGTGTGTGCTTAACCAGGTGCACCAACACCTGGCCCCTCATGTCTTATTTTTATACTTCCTTTTTTTCCACTTTATTTATTTATTTACTATTGGACAGAGAAAAAATGAGAAGGGAGAGGGAGGGAGATAGAGAGAGACAGAGACAGAGAGACACCTGCAGCCCTGCTTCACCACTTGTGAAGCTTCCCCCCTGCAGGTGGGGACCAGGGGCTTGGAGCCAGATCATTGTGCACTGTAATGTGTGTTTAACCAGGCGCACCACTGCCTGGCCCCCATGTCTTATTCTATAATTTTAAGTAAAGGGTAATTCTTGGTTGCTTCTGGGAGTGGTCACTAGATCTTCTAGCTACCACTTTTTACTGTTTTACAATCCAAATTCTGCCTCTGTAAACCTACAGGTCACCCAAGACTTCTTAAGGATCAGTTCCAAGGGCTTTCTCAGTTTTCAAATTCTGGGCAAGCAGTGAATTTTAAACACTTATGTTGAAACTGTCCTCTTTAGGGGGCCAGGCAGTGGTCCACCTGGTTAAGCACACACACTACTGTGTGCAAGGACCTGGGTTCAAGGCCCTGGTCTCCACCTGCAGGGAAAAGCTTTGTGAATGGTAAAGCAGGGCTGCAGGTGTCTGTCTTTTCTAACTAAATTCTGACCATACAAATGTGTCTTGCTACAATTCAGGGCTTAAAAAGGGGGGGGGGAATAAGTTACCTAGTTTTAAAAATATCACTGGGGGTCGGGCGGTGGCGCAGCGGGTTAAGCGCATGTGGCGCAATGCGCAGGGACCGGCGTAAGGATCCCGGTTCGAGCCCCCGGCTCCCCACCTGCAGGGGAGTCGCTTCACAGGCGGTGAAGCAGGTCTGCAGGTGTCTATCTTTCTCTCCCCTTCTCTGTCTTCCCCTCCTCTCTCCATTTCTCTCTGTCCTATCCAACAACGAATTGCATCAACAAGGGCAATAATAATAACCACAACGAAGCTACAACAAGGGCAACAAAAGGCGGGAAAAAAATGGCCTCCAGGAGTGGTGGATTCATGGTGCAGGCACCGAGCCCAGCAATAACCCTGGAGGAGGAAAAAAAAATATATATATATCACTGAGATTTTTTTTTCAAGATTTTTGTCGATAGCATCTGATTTCATGAAGCAGTAGTTAAGCTGTATTTTCACTCAAGTCATGAAACCCACTTCTTTTGTCTGACTAGAAAACATAGGACTATAGATAACCCTGCTCAGCTCTGGCTGATGGTGGTGTGGGGGATTGAACCTGGGACCTGTGAGCCTCAAGCATGAGTCTCTTGGTATAGCCATTATGCCATCTACCCCTGTCCACTTTTTCTTTTTTTACACCTTTTTTTTCGAAATTAAAAAAAATTATTTATTTCCTTTTGTTGCCCTTGCTGTAGGACATATATATATATATATATATATATATATATATATATATATATATATATTATATATATATATATAATATATATATATATATATTATATAAATATAATATATATATATTATATAAATATAATATATATATATATTTCCTCTGCTAGCAGATAGATAAGGAGAAATTGAGAGAGATGGGGAGATAGAGAGTGAGACAGACCAAGAGTCACCTGCAGACCTGCTTCACCACTCGTGAAGCTTCCCCTGCAGGTGGGGTCCTTGTTCATAGCAACATATGCACTCTACCACAGGCACCATCACCCAGCCCCTGAATACTGACTCTCTATCCTAGCATCCACAGCTCAGATTCCTGGAGTATACAGAGGTCAGAAGCAGCTCTAATAGCAATGGTAACTGAGTCTTAAGTATAGATGGCAGTCCTGTGGTTACAGTGACATATGTATTAATGAAGGGGACCTCAAGGGACAGATACAGAGGGCACAGTATCCCTGTAGCACCCGAGATGGCAGGAATAAACTAGGACCTCAGGTCCACAGGTGAGATGCTCCACCTACCACGCCCACTCCTGGACCACAGCCCTGTTTTAAGGAGAGGCTTCCCGTGTTACATCCTTGATACTCTCACTTTCTGGGAGGGGCATTAACAGACTTTGTGTCTTCAGGTGTGCTGCCCCTTAGAGCTGCTCAGGTCAGAGAATGGATAGGGAGAACCTGGGGAGTATAGACACTCCCTGGAGCACCACTGCCAGAACATGTTTCCCAAGCCAGTGGAGAAGAAAGGAAAGAATGGGGGAGTCTGGCAGTAGTGCAGCAGGTTAAGCACAGGTGGTACAAAGCTCAAGGATTAGTGTCAGGATCCCTGTTCCAGCCCCCAGCTCCCCACCTGCTGGGGTGTCCCTTCCCAGGAGGTGAAGCAGGTCTGCAGGAGTCTATCTTTCCCTCCCCCTCTGTCTTCCCCTCCTCTCTCCATTTCTCTCTGTCCTATCTAACAACGATGATATCAACAACAATAGTAACTACAACAATAAAAAACAAGGACAACAAAGGGAAAATAAATGAATAAATAAAATTGTTAAAAAAATAAAGAATGCACAGGAAATGGGAGTGGCAACAGGTATGGGCATGGCTTAGAAAGAGGGTGGAGGCAGGGCTTGGGAGTTGATAAGGCTCTGTTACAGGCCCTTTCTAGCTCTGCTAACATGGGGCCCTCAACATATCAGTAACTTACTCCCACACTCATTTCTCGATCTCTCTCTCTCTCTTTCTTTCTCTCTCTCTCTCTTTCTCTCCACACATGTACTCTAAAATGTCTGTTCTCAATTTTCCTGAATAAAGCTTGAAATTTCAGGAGTTGGGCAGTAGCACAGTGGGTTAAGGACACGTGACGCCAAGTGCAAGGTCCAGCGTAAGGATCCCAGTTCCAGTCTCGGTTCCCCATCTGCACGGGAGTCACTTCACAAGCAGTGAAGCAGGTCTGCAGGTGTCTCTCTCCCCCCCTCTCTGTCTTCCCCTCCTCTCCCCATTTCTCTCTGTCCTATCCAACAATAATTACATCAATAAAAAATACAACAATAAAACAACAAGGGCAATAAAAGGGAATAAAAATATAAATATTTTTTTTAAAAAGCTTGAAATTTCTAATTCTTGGTTGAGTTTATGTGTGACAAATCTACACTCATGTAGGTAACAAACTTGGCTATACTCCACCATCACTGAGTAGCAGTGGAAAGGCCAGAAGTGATTAATTGTTTGAAATAGGTGAAAAAAAAAAAACAGTGATAAGGAGTATGTCATGGACCTACATATTGTAATCTTAATAGATTGTAACCACCATTAATCACAAATGAAAAGGGGAAATAAAGCCTGCAGTATTGATAACACAGTGAACCAAGCTACTAAGTGAGGTCTGTGCTACATCTTATTATTATTAAGCATAAAACAGAGTGGATAGTACATTCTACTTATGGAAGAATAACTGAGTCACATTTAATAATCATTGCTTTTGCACTGCAAGTTCCAGAGGCAGAGTGTGGTTGGATGTATGTGCTATACACAGATTGTTCCTATAGCCACTGGAGTGAGGAGGGTAGGGGCTGAGAACAGGACTGGAGACTAGACAGCCTAAGCTTCAGTCCTCATTAAACCTAAAAATATTATTTCTCGAGAATTCCATTTGAAAGAGGGGGGAAACTAAAGAGCATGTATCACAAGGGTTAGGGTAAAAATAATCTTGTTATGTAGATAAATTATCTGCAAGCATTTAAAATAATTTCATTGTAATGTTGGGTTAAATAAGAACAACTAGCACAATTCTAAATAATATATTGATAAATTAAAAGACCAGAACCTGATGAGCCAGGTCGTGGTGCACCTGGTTGAGCACACATATTACAGTGCTCCAAGACCCAGGTTCAAACCTTTAGTCCATACCTGCAGTAGGGAAGCTTCAGGAGTGGTGAAGTAGAACTGCAGGTGTCTGTCTCTCTCCTCTATGGCCCTCTCCCATCTCAATTTCTTTCTGTTTCTAATAATGAAATTAAAAAAAAGACTAAACAGAACATGATGTATAAATGATGAATATATGATGACCTGACTTAGAATATGAAAGCTTCATTATTTTAAGAAGACTCAGGAAGCCATTAACAGCTCAAAATGGCCTGAAAATACCTAAGAGAGAATGTAAAGGGAAAAAAGACGTTTGTATATACTGTGTGTAGGCTTACCTGCTGGAGCTGTGTCAGCAGAGGATCCCTGAGGAAAAACTCTTGTGGTTGTGACAATGCCCACCGAGGAAGCAGTAGTGCCCAGCAGGGTAGAAGAGAATCCAGTGGTGCCCATGGGTACACCAAGGAGGTTGAAGTGGAATCAGATCCTATGACAGATGAGTCTGTGGATTCAGATCCTTCCTTAGACTGGCTTGAAGTCTGAGAGACAACAGAAGATGGTCCAGTGGTGCCAGAGCCCTGGGATGATGGAGCCGTGGTCTGGCGCCCTGCTCCTGCTGTTCCAGCCCCAGTGGATCCACTGCTACTGCCTGCTGAGCCAGGCTGGGTGGTCCTGGAGTCTTGCACGGATTACCCTGTGGTTCCTGCCTCCATGACAGATAGCCCAGTGGTTCTAGTCTGCACTGCAGCTGGTTGAGAGGTGCCAGGTCGATGGACAGATGAGCTTGTGGACTGACATCCTTACTGAGGCTTGCCTGAGGTCCCAGAGCTTTCTGCAGGTGGCCCTGTTTTTCCAGAGTCATTAGGTGCTGGTCCAGTGGTGCCAGAGCCCTGGGATGATGGAGCCTTGGTGTGTTGCCCTGCCACAGATGATCCAGACACAGTGGAGCCATTGGCACTGCCTGGAGAGCCTGGTCAAGTGGTCCTAGAGCCCTGATTGGACTGTCCTGCTGTGGTGCCCTCTTCTGTGCCTGTGGTCTCTTTCTCAGTTGGTGGAATGGGTGCTGTGGGAGCCCCTGTTCCTCCTGGTTAAGAAACAATGATGTCAGTGCATTGGAATCCTCTGAGCAGGTAATATTCCCACTCCTGGTCAGTACCAATGGCTGGGGGTACTGACACAGGTGTCACAATGAGTTCCATGAAGCTTTCTTTTCTTTGTCACGAGGCCAGGTGGTGGTGCACCTGGTTGGGCACATGTATTACAATGTGAAAGGACCCAGTTTGAGCCCCCAGTCCCCACCTGCAGGGGGAGAGCTTTGGGAGTGGTGAAGCAGTGCTGCAGGTGTCTCTCTGTCTCTCTCCCTCTCTATCACCCCCTTCCCTCTTGACTTCTGGTTGTCTCTACCCAATAAATAAAGATTAAAAGGGCAAAGGGTAGATAGCATAAGGGCTATGCAATCACTCTCATGCCTGAGGCTCCAATGACCCAAGTTCAATCCCCAGCCCCACTGTAAGCAAGAGCTGAATAATGCTCTGGTAAAAATTACATTAAAGAAATAAAATAAAAGGAAGGAAAATTCACTATTAATAAATAAATGCATTTTTAAATTTTTTAAAAAAAATATTAACTATCTGTAACTCTGATGTTTGACTCCTTCCATGAGGGCTTTGGGGTTTGTGCAGAAAATGACCTAAGAATAAACAAATATTTCTTGGAGCATCAAAAAAGTGCATAGTAAGAGAAGACTATCATAAGTAAGGCCAACACATTCTTGGTGTCTCTCCTACCTTGAAAGTAATTTGTACCTTGACAATTGTTCCTGATGTATGTTCAACTAAAAACATCTTTGATCTTCTTGTTCCTTTACATGTGGTTTTATCCATAAAATCTTTGCTGGAGTTCTGATCAGTGATACACTGGATAGTCTCCCATCTCGAGGTATCTGGGAACATCCCTCCAGACTTCCTCAGGCTAGCTATTTGTATGGGTGGGAACTCAGGGTCCTGGCATATGGCTAAGGTTCTCCATCTGAGTAGTAGCCATTGCTTCTTGCATTTAATAAGCAAAGTAAAACTTTGAAAGTCTGTGTTTGCATGGGACTACCTAGTTCGTTTCCAGATGGCACATATTCTAACAAAATTACAGATATTAAATACAGGCAAGGGCCTACATGTACCTAGTATAAGCAAGGGACAATTATATACCTCAAAGTAAAAGTGCTTAATAAATAGCCCTTTATGATTAGACTTAGATAGCATAAGCCTGGTATTCTAGTAGAATGTCCTAAAGAAGGCATCATAAATTCTCCAATCACATATTTATTATTTAGGCTTATACACCATCCTCTCCTACCCCTTACTTCACTTCTCTCAATCACTTTATGTAGTTGAGTATCAAATAACTCAAAAAGAATTTAAGTACGATATAGTCTTCCATCTTTTTAAATCTCTTCTGACAGAGCATCAGCATTATTGTTACCCTTAGGTTAATTTTAGAAGAGACACTATACAACTGGCCAAGAGATATACAGGCAAAAATTACACATCAAGTAAAGGACAAGTACTGTCCCTATGACAACCATTATTAGAATCATTAAAAAACGAGGGGGAGATAGCATAATGGTTACATAATCAGACTCTATGCCTGAGGCTCCAATGACCAAAGATCAACCCCCCATACCACCATAAGCCAAAACTGAGCACTGCTCTGGTATTAAAAAAAAATCATTAATCAAGTAACTGAAGAAAAACTTGAGGCTAACTAAGACCTCACTAAAATCCTAGGTCTATTTCCTCCCCAACATGAGGCCCTATTCCATAAATCCAATACTGGTTTGGATACAACAAATTACACTCAACATGGGGAGAAAGTCTAATCTTATCAGATAAAGGGACTACAAATAAGGGCAAGAGACTAGCTCACTTATCTATGACCTTTTTGGCCACCATTAGGCCATGTTATCATCACCTGGAGTCCTAGACAGGGAATCCTTGAATACCCCATAGATTCTCCCCTAGACCTCTCTCTATTATCACTGGTCATATCTATTAGGAACAACATCATAAGCCCTTCTGTGGGCTTCTCAGGACCATACCTTCACTATGAACTACTCTCCAAAGGGAGGCTGGATTATCCTATTCTGCCACTCAAAGAAGACTGATTCTGAAGTGAGTGTATCCTAGAATGTTCTCAGATGTGATTATCAACTGTGAGCTAAGCCTGACAGGGACTTGGAGGTTGCAGAGCCTCTAGTGCTAAACATGAATAGATATGAGCCCCAGGTTAGCTCACTGAGGTAAACAGTTAATTGCATTTATATATTTTTTGTTAAATTTGCAAGCAACTCTCTACCCTAATCGTGATTTCTAGTACTACTCTCAACTCTGACACCATCTTTTCAGACAATATTGTTAGTCCACCTCCATGTTAGCTAATAAGCTCAAGCAAAGATTACTAAGACATAAGTTCCTAGGAACACTCCTAAAATAGACTTCCTAGCTCCCTTCTATCCTAAGCTCTGTACTTTCATCTGCATTATACTTACTTTATGGTTCCTGTTAACTAAACATTTTGTCCTGTTTTCCATCTTACTGCCTTTCAGCCACCAAATTGCAGGTGCTACTGTGATTCCATCCTGACTTCCCTGGGAAGATGATCTCACCAATGCTTCCCAGAACTTCACCTCTCCAGAGCCCTACTCTACTAGAACAGTCCAGGGGTAGAGACTGACCGACCAACACCTGCCGAGATAGCCTGAGGGTGCTTCTACCGGAGCTATTGCTCTCTGGCTTGGAGAGATCTCAACTGGAGCCGATCTAGGCTGCTGCGTGGGAGAGGGATCAGGAAATCTTGCCACACTAACTTCGCAGGAGATACACTCTGGAAATCTCGGAGCCGGAAAACAATTTCCAAGTGTCTTTAATCAGAAGAGCAGCTGTTTTTATACTCTCCAAGTAGGTTGGAAACAGGATATGACATAGAGAGGGTGGAGTGAAAAGTGACTGGTGGAAGATCAGGGTGTGACAAGGAGAGACCTTCTAAGTGGTAATAGGTGTAGGGCTGACCTAGAAAGGAAGTGAAGGTAGGACCACAAAAATAATGGAGAAAAATATATATACATAGATAAAGATAGATCTTAGATAGACAGACAGACAGGCAGATGGTAAGTAGTAGAATCAGCCCATATCGGTAACTTTGGGAGACTGCAGTTTTCAGTGCAGGGAATGGGACACAGACCTCTGGTGGTTGAAACAGTATGGAATTATACCTCTATTATCATACAATTTTGTAAATAAGTATTAAGTTGACAGTAAAAAAAAGTCAGGATTTGGCGGTGGTGCACCTAGTTTAGCGCACATATTACTAAGCACAAGGCCCACGCAAGAATCAATGTCCTGGCAGTCGGGCTGTAGCACAGTCGGTTAAACGCAGGTGGTGCAAAGCCCAAGGACCTGCATAAGGATTCCAGTTCAAGCCCCCAGTTCCCTACCTTCAGGGGAGTCACTTCAAGGCAGTAAAACAGGTCTGCAGGTATCTCTCTCTCTCCCCCTCTGTCTTCCCCTCCTCTCTCCATTTCTCTCTGTCCTATCCAACAAGAATGACAAGAATAATAACTACAAAAATAAAACAACAAGGGCAACAAAAGGGAATAAATAAATTAATTAAACTAAATTAAAGAATCCAGTTTCTAGCCCCCACTCTCCACCTGCAGGGGGGAATGCTTCACAAGTGGCAAGGCAGGTCTACAGGTGTCAATCTTTCTCCCTTTCTATATCCCCTAACCTCTCAATTTTTCTCACTCCTATTAAATAAAATGGGGGAGGGAATCTGTGTTTAGGGAAAAGGAGCTTTCCCATGTGTCTGTATCATCTCTTTGTCATAAATGACACGTTTACTGCTGGGATTCAGTGCCTGCACCACAAATCCCCACTGTGGATGTGCCTTGGTGAGAAAGGAGTAAGAGGCCCAGAGGTAGTCTGAGCACTAACTACTGTGCCAGGGCTGTGGGGCTCTTCACCCATTCACCATGGAATTAAGTGCCTTATGTATCTTGGGACTGAAAGTCTGGAGCTTTAATTCTAGTTCCATCTCTCTCTCCAGCCTGACACACTCTCTATTCTTTTGCAATTATCTTCTGGATATTTCTGAATGAATTCTGTTATGGTTGGCTTTTCTACCACAGCCTCTGTTTAGATGCTTAAAATAACTAGGTTCAACACTCAGAGTGATCTGATACAGTGCTAAACCCATCCACATGGAGGTGTAAAGATAAAACTTACTATCCACAGGCACTACTATATGTATCATTTCATTAAAAAAAAATACACACACCATGATGCCAACCCTCACTTCCCTGGGCAGACAACTCTACCAATGTGTCCTGGAGCCCCAAATCCCCATATCCATGTTCCACCAGGGAAAGAGAGAGACAGGCTGGGAGTATGGATCCACCTGTCAATGCCCATGTCCAGCAGAGAAGCAATTACAGAAGCCAGACGTTCCACCTTCTGCACCCCAAAATGATCCTGGGCCCATACTCCAAGAGGAATAAAGAATAGGAAAACTTCCAAGAGAGGGGGTAGTTTGGAGATATCTGGTGTTGGGAATTGTGTGTGGAATTGTACCCCTCTTATCCAATGGACTTGACCTTCATAATTAAATCATTTTAAAAGGGAGAAAAATACACATAACATTGAGATTCACAGCTACAACATCCTTCTTATCTTACACACCTTCCAATGGCCATAGGCTCCCTGAATTACAGTTCATTTAAAAAAACTCTGTTTTCCAGTTTTAAGCACTTACTTAAGGAGAAAGACATCCTCTGGCAAAGCAACTCATCTCTCACACAAGCAGTGCTGGATTAGAAGACCTCACACATCCAAGTTCAGTGTCACAAAGGCAAGCCTGAGGCTCTTCTTGCTGAGTTACTGCCAAGGCACAAGGACAACCCCACCATAACCCCCTTTCAGCTGACCCCTTCACACTGTCCTCAGGATGTCAGTTGTCTCTTCTCACACCATCCAGTTGCATGCCTTGCTGCCTCTGCATTTGCTGCCTATGACTTCTGAGGGATAGCTCTTGCCCAAATGCCCAAATCCACCTCAGTCCTCAACCATCCACCTCAGTGTTCTTGTCGCCAAAAAGGAACCCACTGCCAGCAGCTTCTCTCCTCAAGGTGTAAGCTTTCTACTTTTCACAACACCTCAGTGCACATCTGCCACACGGCTGAGCGGTTTCCTCCCCTAGCAGACTAAGGTCCTGCTTTCAAGGGGTCAAATCTGGGAAAACAACAGTCCCTGCAGGGTTCTGGCAGGTTCACTGACCTCGCCAGTCACTGGAACGAATACTTAGGAGACAGCATTTCAAGTGCATGAATGAGCACCACCACATCTGCAAACTGGACAAAGCCAGGTTGTCTCTACCAGGCAGGGAGAAGCTTGTCTGCCTACCTTGTCTGCAGCATCTTCTCTGGGCTTGCTTCTCCCCAGCGCTGAGCTGGCCTGGCTAAGGATGCACTTCTGTCTCGAGGCCCTGCTGAACATGGTCACTGCGGGCTGTGGATTGAGGGAAAAGTTGTCTCTGGGTGAGGATGAGCATGAGCTGGGAGTGTGACCCACGCCAAGGGCAGTGGCGAATCTGCTCTGAGCCCAAGGGGCAGGACAGGGACAGGGGCTGCAGTTCTCCATTACCCTCACATGGAGAAGGGCCCATCTCCACCCAGCGCCCTGAATTTTATTAGGTGCGCTCTTCCTGCATAGTAGGAATAATGATGTTTAAGTGCAAGGACTCCAGGATTTTCTCTAAAGGCATTTATTTATTTTGACACCAGGATTACCACTAGGACTTGGTAACTTCATGAACGATGAATCCACAGCTGCTAGTGGTCTTATTTTAAAAAATTTATATTTACTTATTTATTTTCAATTTTGTTGCCCTACTAGTGGTCATTTTTGTTTTATTTTTGATATATATAGAGAGAAATTGAGAAAGGTGAGATGAAAACTCAACAAAAAGAACACAATAAAATGTGGTCAGAATATACAAGTAGGTGACTCTCTAGAGATACCCCTGGCCCACAGACATAGGCAGAAATGCTCCAGTTCACTCATCATCAGAAATGTGCAAATCAAAACCACTTTGAGATACCCCATCACACCTTTGATATGGACTCCATAAGTAAAACAACAGAAGGTAAGTGTTAGAGAGGATGTGGAGAGAGGGGAACTCTACTGCACTGCCTGTGGGATGCAAACTGGTGAACTAAGTATGGAGAATCCTTAAACAAATAAAAAAGGAAATACCACATGACACAGCAATTCCACTCTTAGGTATATACCCCAAAGACAGAAAAGCACTGGTTCAGAGGGATATGTGCACCCCCATGTTCACAGCTGCTTTAGTCACAATAGCAAAGACCTGGAAACAACCAAAATGTCCTTTTGACAGATGCCTAGATTAAAAAAAGAGTATCATGCAGTAATCAAAAAGGATATCCTTGTGTCCCTTGGGATAAAGTGGCTGAAACTGGAGAAGATGATGCTCAGTGAAGCAAGTTAGGAGTAAGGACAACTACAGAATGGTTTCACTCATACATGGGATATTGAGTCTAAATGTGTGGGGAAAAAACAAACTGTAAACCTATTTCTAAGACTGTGTGAGCACTCTAGTGGTTTATCTATGGGTGTGGGGATGGGGACACAGACTGAATGTTTGCTAAGAAGAGGCTTCAATAACCCCACTAACTCCTGCCCAACTAGACACCCTCCCCCACCACCAGTGGGTTCTCTCTTGTGGAGGCTAAACTTTTTTTTCCCAGGCACAGCTCTGCTGAAAGACAATAATAACTAAGGCAAACAGACCTTGAGCAGTGGGTCCAAGTCCCACCCCTTAACCTTGCAGCCTCTGCTTCTGGGATGACTCCTTTTGTTCTCCAGCCTGTGCCCTGATATAAGGCTGTACCGCCCCTTTGTCTTGTGCCAGACTTATGAGAAAGACCTGAGACCCTGGTTCAAGCATAAATAAAAGGCTCCTTTCCTCCTCCACCCACCTCGACTTCAGTTATCTTGATTATTAATAGTGTTCCTCAGCAACCTCACTCTAGTTCAATCCACAGACCTACAGCACAACTCTACTGTCATGGGGGACATGGCCCAGGGAGGGGCTGGGCTCCGGGATGGGTGGCCGTGATGGCACCCTTGATGCAGCCCACAGACCTGCAGCCTCATTGCTCATGATGTCTCTGCCTGTGTGCACTGTAACAAGGACCACTTGAGAAACCTCAGACATGGCCACACTGAGCATGTTCTGCTCTTTCCTCTCCTTCCCTGCTGCTGGACAACTCTGTCCTCAGACAACCTCCCACTGGGTCCTGAAATGTCCAGGCATAACACCCATGGGAGGAGAGGTAGGAGCCCAGCAATGCCCAGGGGGACTGATGGCCACATGCCTCTGAAGCTTCAGTTACCATTCCTTCTACAAGGAACATATCTGAGCCAGAAAATAACTAGGACAGAACTGTCTGTGGGATTGAAAGTTGTTGGCCTGTTGGTCTCAGTGTTCAGAAGCAAGGGTGAGCCGCCACAGAAGACCTACTATGAGATTCTGGCCTCTGGATTTGGGAAACAGGATTAAGGCTGGTGTTTTAATTCAAACACTAGGGTGCAGCCCTCTTCATATTTGCCAGGGCCTGGAAGAATGGGTTCAATCTCTGTGAAGGGCTTTGCCTTTATAAAGCTGGAGGCCTATAGAGGAACTGGTCTGACACCAGGACAGCAAGACATGAATCCAACTTGGCTAGTCTAGAGCCAGGTTTGCAACCTCTCTGGGGACAGGGTCATCAGGCATCATTATTAGAGCTGATTATGACTCAGGAAACTCACAGGCCTTCTCCATGTTTCTCTCCCTCTCTCTATTACACCACACACACACACACACACACACACACACACCATGCATAAAAATATTGACTTTTCTGTCCAGATACTATGTATTCATTTTCTCATTACTATATTTGTGATAACCAAGAGTACATTTTGCTTAAAGGAAAATATTTCTTTGAAAGGAAAGAGAAGAAAGAAATAATGAAGGCAAAGGGGTATAAACTAGTCCTTTCAGTTCCTTTGACACTCAGATACTTAATGCACACACAAAAAAAGCGGTGTCTAGAATTTAAATAATAGTACCAGATAAACAAAAAGATAATATACCTGAGATACCTTTCCTTCCTAGAAAAACTGAAATAACCCGTTTTAGTGAATCTAATATATTGTCTTGATAATGACTTATAATATTACTTATTTCTAAATGTATAGAGATTGTTCATGCAGTACAAGCACAAGTGTGTTATATAGAGGGATATAAGTAGATCTGTAAATTTTTGTACATCTGTTTTCATTCACTTCTATTATTACTGTCTTAGAATATATTGAGGAAGACTGAGAGCCTAAGGGAAGGAAAAAGAGAGTGGTAAGAAAAAGGAGAGAAAATGCTGGAAGACTGACCTTAAAAGAAGACTCAAACTGTGTACAATGATGCTGGATATGTTGCTGGATGGATCGGGGATGTTTTTAGATTTCTCTATTGTCTCAGGCAATCCAGGAAGTGATGCAGTAAGTGTATGTATTAGGCATGGACTCTATTCTGAGACTGGGATGAGGTAGGATTCAAATTCCCATTTGAAAGAAACTCTCTGTTTCATCCCACAGTGCCTAACCATGAATACCTGCTTCAGAACCAGGTTATTTTGAAAGAAGACAGGGATTTTTTTCCCTCCTCCTGGGTTATTGCTGGGCTCGGTGCCTGCAGCATGAATCCACCGCTCCTGGAGGCCATTTATTTTTTCCCCCTTTTGTTGCCCTTGTTGTAGCTATTATTATTGCCCTTGTTGACGCAATTTGTTGTTGGATAGGACAGAGAGAAATGGAGAGAGGAGGGAAAGACGGAGAAGGGGAGAGAAAGATAGACACCTGCAGACCTGCTTCACCGCCTGTGAAGCGACTCCCCTGCAGGTGGGGAGCCAGGGGCTCGAACCGGGATCCTTACGCCGGTCCCTGCGCTTTGCGCCACCTGCGCTTAACCCACTGCGCCACCGCCCGACTCCCGACAGGGATGTTTTTGACCAGTTTCTTTTTTTTTTTTTTAATTTCTTAGTAGCCATTTTCTCCATACCATTCTAATACTCTCCCATCAATAATTATATATTGAGAAACTGTATTAGCTTGCTATGTAGTATGACCAGACTAGGATGTCTAGTTAAATAATTTTATTATTCTGACTTTTTTATTTTTTAACCACCAGTGTTATTGCTGGGGCTCACGCTTGCACTATGATTCCATTGCTCTCCGCAGTCACTTTTTCCTTTTCTAATTTGCCACGCCAGAGAGATATAGACATGGGGAGAGAAGGATAAAGGCAGACATCAGCAGCACTGCTCCACCACTTGGGAGGTGTTCTCCACTCCCTTCCCCACCCAGGAATAGGGTCCAGGGACTTAAAACAAGGTCCTGCCCCTGGCTCCTTGTGTGCGCTACCAGGTGCACCAATGCCAGGCCCCTGGTGACTCTTAAAACAAATACTGTCCATTAAAAGGCAGAAGTCTGACAGACAGTATGTGACAAGACTCAGTGCCCTCTCTGCTTTCTGTCTTTGCTCATAGAGGCATCCTTGATGTAGGACTGTATGTAAAGGAAACATTTCTATGGTGAGGTACATCATTCTCCTCCTGGACTTAAGACTGGTTGGGCTTTCTTCCTTTTCTCCTTCTATAATGCTCTCAACTAGAAAGTGGGCCAGGTGGCCTCCTGGCTCTCCACCTCCTCTCAGCACACAGGTCATCAAAGAATGTCCACAACTCATTTGCCAATGGATTCATTCTTTCAAAAATGGTTTTATGAGGATAACATTGCCTTTGTGTATGTACACACAGACACACACACACACACACACACTTATGCTCCTGGAAATAGTGTGTCTGTGACAGCATCCAGGTGGATATCCTACAGTGATATTTACTGTTTAGAATTATATAATTAGATGACGATGACCACTGCATGACATAGGGGCAAGGCTTGTGCAATCTCTATTATTTCCAATAACAGCCTGGAAGTCTATAGTCATCTCTAAAGAAAAAGATTAAAAGACTCAAAGCTGTAGGTGCAACTGGCTTCAGAGGGTAACTCTGTCAACTCTCAGTTATGACACTGACCTTTGACCACTGACATCACAGCCCAGGTTCCTTGGCTACAGCGGAATCTTCAGTCTCGGAGACTGAGCTGAACAGTGCGCACAGTGCTGTGCCCAGCTTTCTCTTTCACATCAAGGAGTGAAGAGTAGAGGATGTCTGTGTCTATCAGAAAGTCTTCGAGGCTTTCAGGGTGTCTGGGCTGGCTGCCCTGCTTAAGGTATAGTCTGTTCACATGGCCTGTGTGACCAGCAGAGGAGGAGGAGGGAGGTCCCAGGACGTGCTCTGTGTGATGCCCACAGACAGAATACTCAGCTTCAGCCATAGTTATCAACAGTTAATTGTGCTCATGAGATTCCCTTCTGCTGATGCCAGAGAGCAGGCTTGAACTGTTAGCATCTGAGTCCTGTGGGCTTACTATGGGCACAGCCAAGGAATAGCTTAGTACTTCCTTGAGTTGAGAAACATTTGAATGTTTGGTTTATTCTCGGCTGATCATGGATTCCTGCCCCCCTCAACCCCAAAGTGATGACTGACTTAAAGAAGATTAGAGTCAGTTTTCCAGAATCCTGTTATCTAAGTGTGTATGTTAACCTGAGACCACAATGGAATGACTTCTTCACACTCTTGGATCTATGCAATCTGACCCCTATAGGTCACACATAGATCTGTTTAAAATTATTTTTATTAGAAAGGAATAGAGAGAGAACAAAAAATAAGAAAAAAGAAGCAGAGAGAAATGAAAAGGGGGAGAGGAATGGGTAGGGAGAGAGGCAGAGTCACTGAGGCAAAAACTGCAAATGATACTTGGGGTTGATTATGCTCCACAACACTCTAGACACTGTGCTGCCTTCAGGCCTTGGCCCTGTGTCCCTGAATTGGTTCTTTGAAACATTTCTCATCCTCTCTCCTTTGACCTCTTAGTGTCCCCTTACATTTTTTTATCCTTATATTTTGGGGTCAGTGTTAATTCACTACAGTGTGATTTGCTGACATGGGGTGTCTGCACAACACTCTCACCCCCACTCAGGTCCTCTCCCAGCACCAAGCACCAGGGCCCCTATACCCTCACTCCCCCTCACTCCCTCTCAGTGTCTCCTTTTTACCAGGTCCTGAGACTCTGCTACTTCCTTGTCCCCTGACACTGAAATGACAGGCCCTGTGCCCTGTCCTTTAAGCTTCCCTCCATTACCACCAAGCCCTGAGTGACCTCAACTCTCACAGGAGCTCTGTCTAGCTCAAGACTCCTGAATTGGGTTGCTGAGCCCTTCTGGGGAACTAGACTCCTCTGTAATGCTCTGTGAGTGCTGACATCAGCAGGAGCCCCTGTGTTCCACCTGCCAGTGACAAACTGCCTTGTGGGTCTGCTGTGTTGCAGCTCTTCTGTGGAGGAGGGTAGTCCAGAAGAGAAGAACCTAGTGTTGCCTCATGGCCATATCCAGTTCTTCGGCTCTGGCAAATTCCAGAAGGGTCGGAGGTGGCAGAAAAGGCAACTGATCTTATATTCCAAGGTTTTGCTCATCTCCAACACAAAGTATGTACCTGCTCAACCTGAAGTTGGTGTAATGCACCAAAGTAAAAAACTCTGGGGTGGAGGAGTGGGGGGGGAATACAGGTCCTGGAAAAGGATGGCAGAGGACCTAGTGGGGGTTGTATTATTATGGGGAACTCTCAGGGAAAACTGAGAAATATTATATATGTACAAACTATTGTAGTTACTGTTGACTATACAGCATTAATCCCCCAATAAAAAATGACTAAAAGCAAGAAATACACCCACCATCTCCTTAGGAGAAACCCAGATGCTCGCAGATCGCTGGGATAGAAGCTTACAGTGCTGTGCTCTATTCCCTCTCCAGGTACAAGAGTCACTTCAGAATCAAGTACTTGGTGCCCCTGATGGACATGAGGGTGGAACCAGCATGAAGAAAGCCGCGAGAGCCCACACATCACTGGTCCTGGGCTGGGCTGAGCGCAGCTTCGTGGTCTCTTTTCAGTAAGACTGCAGCCAGGCCCTGCCTGTCTCCTCATGACTCTTAGGGGGAGCACAGCTCCATCTGGGGGTCTATTAGCCACATGTGCTCTGACCCCCACAAGGACAGCTCTGTGCTCTCCATTGTCCTCCAATGGCTCTGATTCAGGCAAACACATGTAGCTGCTAAGATCTCTGCAAGTAGGGACCCGGGGATTTAAACCAGGTCCTTGTGCATGGTAGCATGTGCAGTTAACCATCTGCACCACCAACTGATCCCAAACCCAATTTCTCCTCCATTTAGAAGATTTCCTCGTCATCCCAGCAAACTGTTAAAGAGCAGGACCCCTCAGCACCCAGTGACCAGGACAGGCATCCTGGATCACACAGTCCCACCGATAACAATCAATGATGCTGTTTATATTGGCCGGCATTATAATATGTTTGTTTGAATTTTGTGCATTTTAACTTTTTTTCTCCCCTTCTCTTTGATTTCAGGTCAGTTGAGAAGATGGAGCAATGGTACAACAAGCTTTATGAGTATGTCCTTATTTCATGTATTTCAAATCTTCAAGTTCTCAGAATGCAGAGTCCTAGCAGTCAATGCCCATCGCTCTTGTCCCCCTTCTCTCCACGCTGTGATGGGAGCTAACATCACCCTGCACCATGTATTAAATGGCCCTGACTTAAGGGCAGATTTCTTCATGGGCTGGTTCTCAAAGGAAATATACCTGCCAGCCCTACAGCCCAGGGAGGTTCTGGCCTGGACTCCAGGCAGGAAAGCTGCCAGGAGGATGGGATCTGCAGCCCTGGTCTCAGAGACCTGACACCATAGACATGTTTTCTTGGATCTGTCTCATTCTCTGGAAATACATTTGCATACTGTTTCTCTCATTAGATCTTGCATATATCTTCAAAAAGTTGCTATGTTGAAAAAGCATTGAAAAATGCTGAAATGATTAGCCAAACACAAGTTCATTTGAAAATAGTTTAACAGATCATTTTTCCTTCTCTCTTTTGGGTCACTGTGGAATCCATTAGAAAAATTTGCACTGCCGTTCTCGACTACCTGGACACCATCCTAGAGGAGGCAGAAGGCAACTGTGTGAGTGTTTCTAACACTAGAACTCACATCCCATGTTCCTGCTTTACATAGAAAGTGCTCTAGAGATGACGGAAGAATCCAACACTTATCATCCAGAAAGATGTGTTTTCCTACTTACAGACATCTCTATAGACACAAAAAAAGGGAGTCAAAACTGTATGCAACATTCTCTTGCATATACAGAGTGGTTTGCATTGCTCCCTGTGGATTATTTCCCCCTGGAATGGGTGACTCTACTAATTAAAGAGAAAATAACAAGCTCAGTTTTCTTTATGCTACTGGATCAAAAGAAAGCTAGGAGGGACCAGGCAGTGGTGTATCTGGTAGAGTGCACATGTTACCATGCAAGATGACCTGGGTTCAAGTCTCTGAGTCCTACTTGTGGCAGGGGGAGGTTCATGAGTGGTGAGGCAGTACTGCAGGTGTCTCTCTACGTCTATGCCCCTTTCTCCCCCTTCTGCTTCCCCTTTATCAAATAATATGAAAAAAGAAGACAATGACAGCCAGGAGCTGTGGAGTCATGATGCAGCCACCAAGCCCAGTGGCAAAAGAAAGTACATTGAGTATCATTTGTTTTCTGGAATTGCAGTACAATAGCTAAGATATTTACTATGGGGAACTAAGACATTCTCTTACCCACAATTTCAGTAGTGACTGAATAATGGTTAATAAGCTTATACAACTATAGGGGTAGAGTTCCATGCTCATCATCTCCAATTTGTAAATGTACTTCTTTCATTAAGTTAGAATCTTTCAGTCATGTGACCTTGGATATTTTTTCTTTCCCATCTTAAATCTTTCCCCATTTTCAGGTATGGACACCATCTTCTTCCCTTGGAGTTCTTTTGTTTGTTTTACTATTGATAAATACAGAAAGAAATTGAGTGGGATGGGGAGATAGAAAAGGAAAGACACAGAATCACCTAGAGCACTGCTTAACTACTCATGAAGTATTCCCCTTACAGGTGGGGCCTAAGTGTTGAATGTGGGTCCTTGTCCATGGTAATGTGTGTGCTTAATTAGGTATACTGCCTTGCCTGGCCCTGAGGAGGGTTCTTTCTTCCTTTCTCTCTTTCTTTCTTTTTTCCAGAGCACTGATCAGCTTTGACTTATGGCTTATAGTGGTCTGGGGGATTGACCCAGGGACTTTGGAGCCTCAGGCATGACAGTCTCTTTGCAAAAACATTATGCTAAGAGGTCCCACTATGTTATTCTCATGAGATCCCACTTACAGATATACTACACCTATGGATTCTGTCTGCATGTCCCTTGGATACTGTGTGCTCTTTTTACAATTCTTTATTGCATTAGGATGGGATCATTTTTAATGATCTATCACAAACCAATTCCTCCTTAATTTCTCATCTTCATTAACAGCTTAGTATGTCAATAAGGCTTTCTGGCAGGGCAGTGGCACCCAATCCTGGCTTCTGAACTTGGTAAGGTGTGTGCCGAACTAGCAGCACAACTGCCTAACCCTCTTTTTTTTATTTCTTCTTTTGCATAATTTGAAAACTGCATCATATCAGGGTTGGCCTTCACTCTGCAGCATTGATGCCATTTTCCTGCTTCTTCATACACCAGCCAATGCTTCTCACGTGGAGGGGGCAGTTCAAAGCATTTGATTAGATAGTTGACATTTTAAATTAAAAAGTATTTAATCAGCTGGGAGTTACCTGTGTGTATATACCGAGTCTAGAAAGCAAGCAGGAAGAAATCCACATATCCTTGTCAACACACTTCTAAACATGCACTGAAAATCCAAGGATTCACTAAAATCTACAGTGTTGACTCAAAACCACAGTCACTCCCAGGGGTCAGGTAGCTTTGTTACTGGACACAGGGCTCTATCTCTCTCTAGGGAAACAGAGCTGCTGGGAAATATGTTGTTCCACTGCTCACTCCATAGGCTTATTGTGACCCTGACTTCTTTCTCTCCCAGGAGTTTGAGGAACCTGATCAGGGGTCTGTGAGTTCCAGGATGGAAGAAACCACAGAGCCACCTGCAGGTGAGTGTCAGGGCAATCTACAAAGAGGCTGACTGGAGTGAGACATTAACTGCAAAGGCTCAGGGAAAATGGTTTCCAGCTTAGCTTCAATACCTTCTGACAGGGAAAAGTGCAGGCAATAGGCCTCCATGCATTCAGCAGACACTGACCAACTCACTGCTCTGTAACAGGCTCTAATGACAGCCCTTGCTTCTTTACTTCTCTGTGGCAGACAGGGCTGCTCTATAGAGGTCTTCCTCATGAGGAATTCATTGCATTCTAGGCATAGGAATGTATAAGAGAATCTTCCTCTTTACTTTGTCAACTCTTCTCTTGGGCACATGCTAGGGCAGGGTCTCTTGTCAGATTCATGGACACAGAAACACAGCCTTCTTTGCACAGATGGTCCAAAGAAGGCCCTTCTGTCATCTTCTACAGTGAGGTGAGTCTCTTCATGGTCATCCTGGACCTAGATTCAGTTTCTCTCCATGTAGGTGGCAAACATCTGAATGAACACGAAGTGGGCCAAATGCCAGCCACGGAGGGGCTTCCATTAGAAGCACATGACTCCTGCAGCCTCGAATGTGGAGACCAGCAGGGGAGAGGGGACCTGCTGGGTTCCTGCATATGCCTCCTGCCATGTCATATCTCCTTCATGAAACAAGCTCATGACACTGAAAATCAATCTCAAGGAGGGAGTGGGGGGCAGGATTGGCAAGGACCCAGTAGCCCCAGAGAAAGCCATGCACGTCTCCCCGGAAGACACTGCTTCCTTGCCATACTCTAGCTAAATCCTGTGGTCATGATGGGCTCATCCCAACCACCTCAGCCTAAACATATGCTTGGATTTCTCTCCATACAGATGGTGAATACCACCATGACAATGGAATGGCTCCACTGCCTGTAACTGAGGACCAGTCAAAGGAACAGGAAGTCTCTGGCTTGGATTCCAGCTGCCAGGAGTCCTTCCTGTTGGAGCAGCTATTTGAAGACACCCCAGGTTAGTTCCTCCTCAAGCCCAGATCCCAGGTCAGGACCAGCAAAGGAGAGGGAAATTGAACACTTTGCTGCAAGTGCCACCTCTCTGGAAATTTCTCCCCTCCTGAAAACAAGCTCATGACACTGAAAACCAGCCTCACTGGGGAAATGGGACCAGAATATACATCAGAATAGTGACCTAGCATAAATTCTACTTCCAAGTTTCTAGAAACATCTTATTTCTCCAAAAAAAAAAAAAAAAAAAAAGACAAGGCCAGTTAACACACCTTCAAATCAATAAAAAGTAGGGAGTCCAGGTCTCCTTTCTCAAATCCTCAAAGATTTTCCTGCTGATATGCGGAATCATCTCCTACACTAAAGACTCGATTTGCTTTCTTCATCAGTCCCTCTACAAAGGTTTCAGTTAGGAAGTAGACCCTCCGCCCCTTGGTTCTCTATGTCCTTCATCCTCTCACTGACTCAGCTCCCTAGGGCCCCTCCTTTGTCCATTGCTAATCCCACTACTATGTTCACAGGTCTCTGCACTGGGGGTGACTCTACCAGGACCCTGGGCATCTCTGTTGAGACAGAGGCCACCACAAGAGCATCTTGGTGGCTGTGGACCAGAGGGATGACACTGTCTCCACCCTCCATGATGTGGAAAGCATCAGGCAGAGCTCCGTGTTCAATTATCTGCACGGGGGCCCCTCATGGCCACCTTTGCTGGACCTCACTGCCTCTGAGCTCATAATTGAATACTTGATGGGTTGTGGGGACAGGGCCACCCACAAGCTGTCACTCTACAACTATGCCCTGAGCCACCCCATCATCCACTCAGTTCTCCTGCATCATGTCCGTGCTTTGTACTGGCAACCACAAAGAGCTTAACAAGGAAGACACGGAGAAGTGAGGCCCTCCATCCTGGTCCCCTTCCTGCTAGATGTAGGTGCCTCCTTCCTGACTGATGCCAGTGGTTAAAAGGTGACCAGGCTCCTGGACACACCTCATCTACACCATGAGTCTGGATGAACCTAGGCCATGTGAGATTAATTCGAGCAACTAGTCTGTGTGAGACACAAGGTGTTCTGGCTGATTAAAACAGGAGAAGAGAATCCCATCCCAACAATGGCAGGACTTTACTCATTCTCCTGGTGGCAGCACAGTCTGGGTGGAGGCTGCAGATTTTTGCTGTATAGAGAGGAAAGGTTTCTACTATATGCTGACTAGGCTTTAATATATTTAATTCTTTTCATAATAATTCAATTTACCTAATTGCTAGACACAGAAATTAAGACAGGAGGGAGAGACAGAGGGGGAGAGACACCTACAGCTCTGCTTTTCAGCTCCTGAAGCCTCCCCCTTGGAGGTGGGAACTGGGGCGAGAACCCATGTCCTTGCTCACTGTGGCATGTGTGCTCACCAGGTGGGCACCACTTAGACCCTTCATGTATTTATCTCCTTGGAGAAATTCACTCTTTGGCTTACTTCTTCAGGAATCAAGAGGTAGCTAGTATATGAGATTCTGATTTGACTAAAACAGTTCTCTGTGTTTCATTTCAGGCATGAAAAGAAGACAGCCTCCTAATTCCAAGCCAGGAGAGTGACCCCTACAGAAAGGCTCACTGATGGACCATCTCAGGCCTCTCTGAGCAGGATCCAGACAGCCCCCTGTCTACACCCTGCTCAGCTGATAAGGGCTCAGGGCTCCTCTCAGCACCTTGCTGGGGGCTCCCCTGGGAAGTCTGCAATCAGTGAGGCCACCTGGGTGTCTGTTGGAATGCCTACAGCCAGCCTTCCCCTTTGAAGGACTGACCACTTCTTTTCCCTGTCAGTTTATGATATCCAACTGACAACAATTATTTTCCTAATCCTTTGCAGGATTTTGACTTAGTTCTCAGTCCTGGAATCTATGTGTAAGCTTCCTGGTGGAAGACATGAAGCCCTCTGACTAGGCAGTTCTTTTAAACTTTTTGTCTAGTGGGGTCAATATGAAAAATGTCAACATTCCACATCCAGCTCATTTCATTTGAGTCATCTTCCCTGATGCCTTCTTACATCCTAGTTTGAGAGTCTTTTCACAGAAATCTCTCTCTTATTCCTTTCACTGTATGTATGTAGTTATAGAATCTTTTAATGTATCTTCTTGTTGATTGTATTGCTATAATAAATATCAATCCCTGACTCTGTGCCTTATATGACCCCTCTCTTTGCTCAGGGCTCACATGAAACCTTGGTGGCCTCCTCTGGGCAGCTCTACATTAGCTGAGGTCCCATGTGTCTGCAGGCAGCTAACAGCTCAACTGGATCTACTTTCTGTGTGTTGCCTGTTCCCCAAGCCTCTACAGGGTGGCACTGAGCTTCTTCAATGCTGGAAGAAGAGTTCCCACAGCCAGACAGCCACTGAGGTCTCTACCTCCTTCCCACTTGTCCATGTTCCATGGGCCAGAGCAAGGACATGGCTGAGTCTGCTGTCAGCCCAGGAGGAGACAGTAGCAGAGACTAAAGATGGCTCATTTCCGATTTCTGGATGGCTATTACTGTGATCAGCACATTTCACTGCAAAATTCAAGGTGACACCTCTACTACCATAGGACCTCAGCTACTAGCCTTTTACTCCTTAGCCCAGCACTTCCCAGACAGATGCCAAGTGTGGGGACAAATGGTCATGGAATAGCCACTCATTATGCTGACACTGGTATCTGTGCAACATGTGCACGTCAGAAGGTCACAGGTCAAAACTGGCCTCCTGGGGAAATGAAGGTCACTGTTCAACCTGACTGCCCTTTCTCTTTTTAGGATGATTTAGTGCTACACTGTCTACTAAGAACTTCAGAAAATATAACATTCAATGAATGGTCTTTCAAAGAGAAGTGACATTTTTAAACAATCAAGTGCACATTTTCCAAAATAAAAAGTACAAAATTTCTAAAATGTCAGAATATGCTTTTATCATAGTTAAAAAATGAAAACCTGTGTACACTACTACCACACCTGAAAATTATACAAGTTTAAGGTCGGGAGTCGGGCGGTAGCACAGTGGGTAAAGCACAGGTGGCACAAAGCAGAAGGACGAGTGTAAGGATCCCAGCTCCCCACGTGCAGTGGAGTCTATTCACAAGTGGTGAAGCAGGTCTGCAGATG
The DNA here is from genome assembly GCF_950295315.1 of Erinaceus europaeus. NCBI lineage: Eukaryota > Metazoa > Chordata > Mammalia > Eulipotyphla > Erinaceidae > Erinaceus > Erinaceus europaeus. The sequence goes on along the minus strand of NW_026647129.1, from coordinate 315,423 downwards.
TCTATCTTTCCCTCCTCATCTCTGTCTTCCCCTCTTCTCTCCATTTCTCTCTGTCCTATCCAACATCAACAAGAATACCAACTACAACTAAACATGGGCACAAAAGAATAAATAAATAAAAAGTTAAAAAGCTCAGAAAGGCAATAAAAAAGATAGAAACAGGGAGACGGGTAGTAGAGCAGTGGGTTAAGGGCATGTGGCTGAAATGCAAGGAGTGGCATAATGATCTGGGTTCTAGACCCCAGCTCCCCACCTGCAGGGGAATCACTTCACAGGCGGTGAAGCAAGTCTGCAGGTGTCTTTCTGTCCCCCTCTCTGTCTTCACCTTCTCTGTCCATTTCTCTCTAACCTATCTAACAAGGACAACAACAATAATAACTACAAAAATAAACACAACAAAGGCAACAAAAGGGAAAATAAAAATTTTTTAAATGCACCTTAAAAAATCTTCTTTAAAAAAAGATGGAAACAATTATTTCAGTCCCAAATCACTGAGCATGGGAGTTTTTTTTTTAATATTTTTCAAAAGTGACGCACATTTTTATGCTACTTATAAATACAATCAACATTAGAGTTTCTTTTGCACCTCCTAGATAGTAAATGAACAAGTGTAATATTTTTATGTATTTATTGACTACCTGTACTTTTTCTGTACCCTATTCATAATATTTGAAATCCTCTAGAGGCCAATGTGTCATTTTCTTCTTGATGTTTCATTGTTGTCGTTAATGCTATGGCTTCTGCTCATTAGCTATAGGACTCTATCATCATTATCAGCTATTCATTTTATTCATATATAATTTATATATCATTTATGTCATTTTTTATTAGCTACAGGACTCTAACATCATAATCAGCTGTCTTTACTTTATTTATTCATTTTGAATGTATGTAGAGACAAAGATGAAGAACCGAGGTGCAGAACTGTTCTACTATTTATAAAACTTTCCCCCCTCCCCGCCTCACGGGTGGAGACTGGGGTTGGAACCAAAGTTACCAACATGGCAACTTAAGTGCTCTACTGGGTGATACACAAACTGCCCACTTTTCTCAGTTTTTAAGAACTTCCCATAGTCTTGAATACTCAGATTGTCTCCAGGCATGTCACTCATCTGACTTCCTTATCTTTCACTGTCCCTGCTGGGGAGCCAGCATAATGGTTCTGCATGTCACAGGCTTTCATGCCTGAGGCTCTGAAGTCCCTGGTTCAATTATCAGCTCCACCATAACCTGGAGCTGAGCAGTGCTCTGTTTTTTCTTTTTCTTTCTCTCTCATTAAAAATATAAATTACATATTTATATTTTTAGGGTGCAGGCAGTGGCACACCTGGTTGAGCGCATATGTTACAGTGCACAATGACCCAGGTGCAAGCCTCTGGTCTCTGCCTGAGGTGGGGAAAGCTTCAAGAGCAGTGAAGCGGGGCTGCAGGTGCCTCTCTGTCTCTCGCCTTCTCCATCTCCCCCACCCCTCTAGATTTCTCTCTGCCCTGTCCAATAATAAGTAAATAGTCTGTTAAAAACATATATATGCACTTTAATTTCTAATATTAAATTGTATGCTAATCTCAAGACACACAGCTATGCTTATATAGCTATATAGTTGGTAAGTCAAAATATGGAACCAACCTAAAACAGACAACTAGATAACTATGTTAGAATGGGGCATGGCTGGTGATGCACACAGCCGACACTGCTCTTACCATACACAGGAACCTGGGTTTGAGCCCCTGCTCCCCACCAGCAAGAAGAATGTTTAATGAGTGGTGAAGTACGTTTAAAAGTCCATCTCTCTCTTTTTTCTCTTTTTATTTAATTACCCCCCCAAGATAATTGCTGGGGCTCAGTGCCTGTACTACAAATCCACTGTTCCTGGAGGCTATTTTTTCCTTTTGTTGCCCTTGTTGTTTATCTTTGTTGTAGTTAATATTATTGTTATTTCTGTCATTGTTTTTGGACAGGACAAAGAGAAATTGAGAGGAGAAGACAGAGAGGGGGAGAGAAACACAGACACATGCAGACCTGCTTCATCCCCATGTAAAGTGACCCTTCTGTAGGTTGGGAGTGGGTGGCACCAATGTAGATTCCTAAACTGGTCCATGAACTTCCTACCATGGGCTCTTAACCCACTACACCTGTCCCCTTCCTTTTTTTCTTCCCAATCACCTCTTAATTTCTCTCTGTTCTAACCCATAAAACAGAAAAATAATGACCATTACTCATTCTACCACACCACTGATAAACTTGGTGATAATAAATAATAATAATAATTTCAGGTATATAGTTAATAGAAAAATATTTTCTAATTTAAAAAAAGAGATAGCACCATGTCCTTTTGGACAAGGAATATAGAAAACTGAAACAAATGAACTTGGAAAAAAGTGAAAGAAACAGCAGCAGCCAAGCTAACTTCTAAGATTTTGTGAAAACTATGGTTGTTCCTCTTGTGGACAGCAGTACAGAACTTTGGCAATAGGTCTGGTGTCACATCATGGCTGTGCATCTTATAATCTTATAAAGCATTACTAAATCCCTAATACAAATGTTAAAAAAGATATTTAGTTATAACTATCATTTTCCTCCTTTATGCCTCTGGTCTTTTTAAAACAGTTTTTGCAGTTTTAACTCAGGAAGACTAAGTGCCATTGCAAAGCAGAATAAATTTAAACCTGTAAGTTATAAAAATGAAAACAACAGAAAATAACTACATATCATACTCAATCAGAAAATACCTTGGGAAGGAAAAAAGACATGCACAGAGCCAGAACAATCTCTACTTATACTAATATGAAAACAGAAAAGAGAAGCATGAAAAGTTGTTTGTGGCTACTAGTGATTTTACAACTGCGTAGTATCAGACACGACTTTTTCCTCTGAGAGAGGAAAGAAAGCACACATCTTCTGCCCACCAGAAGCCACAATTCAAGTGTAAACAAGCATAATGTTAGCAACATTCAAGCAGCAGTGATTCTAAAGAGTTACTGATGAGCTTCAAACCAATGGCAGTCATGATGCTGAGAGTACCATGACGAAAGGAATTCTAGTGGGTCTGAAAAGAGAAGAGTACCAAGCCTCCTTTAAAGGACACTTAGACTTTGATGAAAGCATAATAAAGGGAGGAAAAGCACAGGTGTCTCAATGAGTTCCATGAAGCTTTCCTGACATGGTAAACTAACCTCCAAACCCAGCTTCAGCTCACAACAGCTACATGGCAGCACTCAGGGCTGCTCCTTGCACCTTCAGGTCCCTGCACCAAACCTTGGTGCTACAAGTCCATTTTGCAAACACAACTGCAGCGACTGGGAGGCATCATAGTGGTTATACAAAAGGTTTTCATGCCTGAGGCTCTGGAGTCCCAGTGGAACCTCTGGCATGACCACAAGAAAGCTCAGAGGTGCTCTGGTTGTTTTTAAAAGCAGAATTACTGTGACCCAGGAGGGAGCTCAGAAGTCAGAAAGCAGGACCTGCAAGCAGAGGATCCTGAATTTGGTTCCAGCACTGAATGTGCCAGAATGATGCTCTGGTATGTTCTCTTGAGAAGAATTTGACACAAAGAAGTCACTGTTCCAGCAGGTGTAGAGAGCACATTGGTTCTGCAAAAATACTCTCACACCTGACACTCCAAAGTCCCAGGCTCAGCAGCTCATACCATCATAAAATGAGCCAGAGTTGAGCAGTGCTCTGGTAAAACAAACAAACAAACAAATAATACAGAGAGACAGAGAGAAGGAGTGAGGAATAATAAAGAAAAGGGAATTTATAATAAAGAAAAGTAATATCCATGATGTAGAAAACTGAATTTTCACTAATTTGTAAAGAGCAGCTATGCCTATAACTGGCATCTAAAGTCAACCTATCCTCATTCCAAGACACTGTTTTGCAAATGCTACCTGTGAAAAACAGTTTAAAATAATGTGGAAAATGAACCCTTTAACACACATAGTTCACCAAGTAGAGCAGGCTGCCCAGAATTGGGCCCTGGCCCTACATGGGAAGAGAATGGACCAGGAGAAGTTTGAATGTAGTCAGTACACCATCTGTCTCTCTTCACCTCTCTTGTCCCTCTGTCTGAATGAAAAAAGCAGCCTAGAAGTGGTGAAATCAAGCATACAGGAGGTCCTAGATCCACAAAGTTAATAATGCTTGAAGTATAAATGCAGTACAATTCCACTTAACTAGAGAGGGACATTCACTGATGGAATGAAAAACCATAAATGTAAATAAAGCCCTCACACTTCAGGATTATGCAGTACATAAAACAATCTTAAATGTTTCTTAGAACACTGAGTTCCTTAGCAAAAACTTCTCATACAACTATGTGTATGTGTATATATACAGATACACACTTCCTTACAAGCTGAGATTCATTCATGATGCTACCTAATCAAGGATGGTTTTTGTATTGCTACAGCCTTTGAATATTTCCTATGACTAATAGCACTAAGTTAATACTTTAAATTCTTGGAGATAAAATAATTCTAGCAGAGACACCAGATGTACTGCAAAACCTTTCTAGAAGCGATTTCAGAAGAGTATTAATCCTTACTGTGTTAGGGCATTCATAGTCCAGAATAAATGGAGTTTTCTCATGTGTGCCTGGAATGGTATTCTAATCTTTTTTTTTAAATTAATTTTATTTATTTTTTGAGAGCAATGCAGAGAGAGAGACACACACACACACACAGAGAAACACCAGAGCACTGCTCAGTTCTGGCTTATGGTGGCATGGGGGATTGAACCTGGGACTTAGGAGCCTCAGGCATGAGACTCTGTTTGCATAACCATTATGCTCTCTCCCCCACCCGGTATTATTAACTTTAAGAGAAAGGAAACAACAGTAACTCACTCCCTGGCCCATTTTGGAAAAGGTTGTTACCCACTAGATGATGAGACAAGGACCGGCAGAGTAATTGAATTCCAGCCAAAGCCAAATGGGCAAAATCTAAAACACATGAGGTATTTGTAAAATTAAGAACAATACATTTAGGGAAATAAAAATAAATGACTGAGAGGCTATTACTATGCACTATATACTGATCTAAAAACTGTATTCTACATAACTTCAGTTTAATCCTAACAATACATAAGTGAGCCACCTGAATTAGGAAAGTAACATCTGTCCATAAAATCTAGTTTAAATTAAGGACAGTAGAAGTTCTTTGTGTGGAAAACTAGAGTTTAGTGCTTAGTCCCCAGAGTCTGCAGATGGGGTGCAGGGAGTTCAGTGGACTCCGGTGGAAGACAAGGTGTTGCAACACATTTTGAAAAAGGGAAGATATCAATTTCTGAAACACTGGTTTATGAATCTACCTCAACTCAAAACAGCCTATTGTTAATCTTCAAAATTCCTTTCAGTTTTTTTTTTCTACTTGAGAAAGAATGATTTAAAAATAGTAGTTATCAAGTGGGCACAATTTCTCCCCGTCTCTGACAGTCACCTGCACACTGACTCCACAGCCATCTTAGCCTTTCTGCCACCCTTGGGCAGAGTGGGTATCTCCAGCACCCACTCTTCCTCTTCCTGTTACAGCACAAGGCCTGGTCTTGTTGCAACAGGCCAAGCCCAGTCTAAATTCTGCCATGTATCTGGCTTTTTTCTTGCTAATTTTTTTTAAATGAAGGGAAAGGGCATTTAAAAAATATAATTATTGGTTTATTCCCTTTTGTTGCCCTTTTTGTTTTATTGTTGTAGTTAATGTTGATGTTGTTGTGGGATACAACAGAGAGAAATGGAGAGAGGAGGGGAAGACAGAGAGGGGGAGAGAAAGATAGACACTGGCAGAATTGCTTCACTGACTGTGAAGAGACTCCCCTGCAGGTGGGGAGCCAGGGCCTTGAAACTCTTCCTTATTTCTTAAGTTCCATCTATAAGTGAGATTGCCAAATACTCATCTTTCTCCTTCCAACAAATGGTACTAAACATGGCCACCTGAAGTTCCATACAGCAGGACGCAAGAGGATGATTTCTCCATCTTCAATGGGTGAGTAGACTTCCCTTGTGTATATGGACCACAAGCATTTAAAACACTCCCCTCTGTTAACCTTCGGGGTTGCTCCCGGATTTGGACCCACCTGTGCACTCATCACTTTGGAGACCTATTTGTCTCCTTTTGCATGGCAGTTTTTTAATTCCTCTGCTTATTTCCTTTCTGTGTGTGCCTAAGTTGGGCGCGCGCTCGTGCGCGCGCGTGTGTGTGTGTGTGTGTCTGTGTATGTGTATTTCCCACAGCTAGAAGGCATTGCTGTCTCAACTTACCTGACACCAACATTTCATTCAAATGCTTCTAATGTAACATTGACTCTGACTGGCCCGCTCTGGGCTTCCAATGTGGGAAAGGGCCCACAGTCCCTGTGTGACACAGTGTCTATCTGTCTGCAATCACAAGGCCAGCACTGCCACCTGGTCTCTCTTTAGTGGGGATCAGTCAGATTCCTCTCTTTGACATCAAATGGGCCAGATTGTTCCTTAGTTCTCATTTCTTTTGTTTTTTTATACATTCCTTCTCTTCCCTCCTTCATGTCTCTCTCCCTCTCCCTCTCTCTCTTCCTCTCTCTCTCTCTATATATATATATTTGTATACTGCCACATGTATTTATGACCAGAAAGCACCTCATCAATACCCTTTGCTACCTTGTGTGAGTTGAGTAACTATTGCAAAGTTACCAGTCACCAGCAGACTCTAGCAAGTGTTCAGACTGGTCAGGACAGGCAATGCAGACAGGTTGTTTATGGTGACTTCTCAACTGAAGTTGAACAGCCAAGGTTTTAACACAATGGCTCCCTTAATATTCTGTGATGTCTGAACTTAATCCACTGTGGGAGCCTGGACTTGTCGGTCCTCTAGCTACAGCCTGAGCCTTTCACGAACAGGAGGTGATGAACACCTTGCTGCTTTCAGAAATTCCAAAAGGGACCAGGGTGAATCTGGGATAACAGAGAGTACATGTTCCCCAGCATGAAGACTGAGTACAAATCCCTGGGCCCTTTACAAGGGGAAATGCGAGGATTTATGATATGTATACATTTCACTTTCTTGCACTCTGGTCTGGTAAGAGACACAGTGCACAGAGACAGAGTCCTGTGTGAGAGAGGCTCCAGAGACAAAGAGGAGGAGCCACTATCTACCTACAGCCACTGAAAAATAAACACCCTCCCTAGCAGTGAGCTGGGTCTGATTTCACAACAGGAAGTGTCCCCAAGTTGGACTGTGGGTGGGTCTTGGTCCCTGCCTGTACCACCCCCTCACCCCTACAGGTGGCTTTCAATGTCAGGAGCCACATCAGGATGGCAGTCATGGGCCCAGAGGGGACACTTGCAGAGTGGCTGGGGTTCACCAGTGCTCCCTGCTGGTTCCTACTCAGTGTCTGGGCCTGAGGACACACTGACCTGAGTTCTCCTCAGAGGTCTGCTCCAGTTGGCAGGGCTCTGCGATGATGGGGACAGAAGTGGAGTCTTGTGGTCTCCGGCTCAGCAGCTCAATAGTTGGCAGCTCACTCATTTCCTATCCACAGTCTTGTTGATGCCCTACAGCGAGAACAGTCAACATGCAGACTCAGGCTGAAGAATGGTACCAATCAGGCCAACTCACCTTAAGCTAGTGCCCACATGGTGCCTTAGGTCCTCCCACTGGGCCTCAGGATGGAGCCACTGTGTCTGTGGGAGGATCACTGCACTCAGCCAGGGAAACCCTACAGAAAGCAGGTGCCCAGGCATAGAAATTGCTGAGTCCATGGGAGCAGGCTTCCCAGGTTCCCTTGCTTAGAATGCAGACATCCCTTGGTACAGGGTGCAATAGGAACTTTATATTACGTGATATCTGGGGTGACATTGCACTGGGTTTGTCTTTCTTCCAGTAGAGGAGGGAGATAGATCAAAAATAACAACAAGAGGCTGGGAGGTGGGGCACCAGGCTGAGTGCACACATGACCATGTGCAAGGATCTGGGTTTGAGTCCAAGTTCCCAACATGCTTAGAGATGAAACACGCTGCAGGTGTCTATCATTCTCTATTCTCTTTTTTCCCCTCCAATATATCTTTATTCAATAAAATAGACAAAAAAAAAGGAAAATGACTGACAGGACCAGTGAATTCATGGTGCCAGTAACCAGCTCCACTGAGTTACAGGATAGCAGAGAGAGAGAGAGGGAGAAAGATAAAGATAGGGAGAGGGAGAGGGAGAGAGAGAAAAGCAGCAACACAACACTGACAATTATTTCCATCATGTGATGAGGATTAAGCTTGAACCTGGATCTGGCACAGGAAAAGCAGGTGACTGTGCAGTAAGAGGGCTCTTCTCCTGGGCCCATTAGTAACTTCTGATAGGATCGTGCCTGAGAACACTCCTGCTCATCCATGCCCAATACCATTGAGAGCTTTATATCTATGGCAGATTATTGTCAGTTCTGACACTAAATGTGTCCTTCTTTAGAAAAGATTTGATTTATTATTTCTTGTGAATAAAGATAAGAGATATTGAGAGGAGAGATAGGGGGGTAGAGAGATAGACTGGAGCCTGTAGTTCTGTTTCACTGTCCATCAAGGTTCCCTGTTGCAGGTGGGGGCTAGGGACTTGAACCTGGATGCTTGTGCACTGTAATCTGTGCGCTCTACCAGATATGCCACTGCCTGTAAACTTACATTGCCCTTCTAAACTGTTCCTTTACAGAGATCTGTTAAGAAGTCAAACAAATGAAGGTAGGAACACTGATGGCTGCTGTGATTAAATAACTGCAATGCATTGTGTGGAATTGCTCTGCTCACTATACTGACACATGAGGTCAGTCTAAGAGACTTTAAATGTTTCTTTTCTTTTATTATTTACTTAACTGCTATGTCTTGTGACCCACTATTCCAGAAGATCTTTTCTTTTGAATCCTTTAAAAAGAGACAAGGTGGCCGGGCGCTAGTGCAGCAGGTTAAGTGCACATGGTGTGAAGCTCTAGGACTGGCCTAAGGATCCCGGTTCGAGCCCCTGGCCCATAAGTGGAGAAGCGGGTCTGAAGGTGTATGTCTTTCTCTGCCCTCTCTCTCTTCCTCTCCTCACTAGATTTCTCTCTGTCCTGTCTAACAACAATGATAGTAATAACAAAAACTATTATAATAACAATAAAGAACAAGAGCAACAAAAGAGGAAATAGCCTCTAGGAGCAGTGGATTCATAGTGCAGAGCACAGAGACCCAGCAATAGCCCTGGAGGCAGAGAAAGAGAGAGAGAGACAGAGGTTTTGAGATAAGAGATCCAGGCTCACTGCAAGCCTCCACTGATCATGGAGTCTCCCCTCTGTGCTGTTTGAGCTGATCTGATGTGCACCTAGGGTGTGAACCTGGGGCTACCTACACAATAAAATGAACTTTGCTGTGGGAGCTCTGTGCCAGTCCTAGAGTGTCCTTCTCCTTGTCAGGGCTACAAAAGAACAGCAGGCACCTTGCTCTATGCTCCCATCCCACTGCTCCTCCCAGCCCATGAAGTCACCAAAGAGAGAACACAGGGGACTGAAAACCCAGAAGCCAAGTACAAAGCCAGAGCTGACACAGGGAGTAACTGTGCATAAAAACAGCGGCTAGTACTTCATGCTCAGGATTGCTTTCCCTTGCCCTTCCCAAATTAGAGAAAGACAGTTTGCTGTGGTGTGGATTTGAGTTTTAAAAATGTGGTACATTTCTTTTTCTTTTTTTTTCCTAAAATGTTTTCTTAAAGACATTTTAAATTATTTATTTATTTATTTCCTTTTTCTTGCCCTTGTTGTTTTTATTGTTGTAGTAGTTATTATTGTTGATGTCATTGTTGGATAGGATAGAGAAATGGAGAGAGGAGGGGAAGACAGAGAGGGGGAGAGAAGGACAGACACCTGCAGACCTGCTTCACTACCTGTGAAGTGACTCCTTTGTAGGTGGGACGGTTCATTTCTTAATGAGAGAAAGAGAAAGAGTAGAGAAAGGAGGAGGGGGAGAAGGAAAGAAAGTTGCAGAACGTCATTCTGGATGGGTGCCCCGACCAGCAGGGCGGTGAACAGGGGCTAGGAACCTAAAAAACCTGCAATGAAAGGGACACAAGACACGAACAATGAAGCAAGACAGGTTTCTGATCAAGCTGCAAAATTTGATTGTGTTCACAGGCATTATAAGGCTTTAGGGAAGGAGAGGGAATGCTGGAGGAGGGGGAGGGGGAGCAAACTTCAAATCAGAATGTTCCTTGCAACAAATGGCAGAAACCAAACTGTGTGTTGACTCACTTGATTACTGATAAATGGTTTACCTGAGGGAAAATGGCCTGCCCATGGGGGAATTAACACTTGTCTCCAGGGATTCCATTGTCTCAAAGCTTATCATCTATTAAGCAGAGAAATGGCTCCTGGCAGATGGGCACTGAGGATGCTGCACTAAGCAGCTCACAGTCCTCTGACATTGCTCTAGCTTGCAGTCTGGGAAATGGAGCTCATTTCTGAGGTATAGAGAGGAAAGTATCTTTCAACTCTGATCTTCTTGAGAATTTAACTTGGACTGTAAATGCACATCACTAAGAGGGCTGGGAACTCAGTCTGAGAAACACCAAGTGCAGAGGTGTTCAAATGCTGAGGACAATTTGCCATGGAACCGGGGTTCAAGAAATACTTCTGTGTAGACTCAGAGGTGTGACCTCATTTGAAAGGAGTCTCAGAAATACAAGGGCCTTTTTTGTAAAGAAATATACTAGCAAGGGCAACCAAAAGGAATAAACAAATAAATAGACTAGCGGAATCCCATACTGAAAATAAAAAGCTGTGAGGAATAGAGAGTGTAATCTGTATTTCTTTAAACATCAAGAAAGAAAGACATGATTAGTGAAGTAAATGAATAAATCGATTAACATTTTTTTTCTTTTCCTGTTTTTTTTTTTTTTTGCCTCCAGGGTTATTTATTCCTTGGGCTTAATAAGAATCCACATTTTCTGGCGGCCTATTTTTAATTTTATTGGATAATACAGAAATTGAGAGTGGAGAGAGAGGGAGAAAGATGGACACAACTGCAGACCAGCTTCCACTATTGTGAAGCAACCCCCCTGAGGTGGGGAGTGGGATAAACCTTGATTCTTGCATAGGTCCTTGTGCTGACTACTATGTGTGCTTAACAGGGTACAGCGCCAGCCCCCTCAACATATATGTTTTTTAAATTTTTATTATCTTTATTTATTTATTGATGGGATAAAGACAGCCAAAAATTGAGAGGGAAAGGGGTGATATGCAGGAAGACACCTGCAGCACAGCTTCACCACTCATGAAGCTTTCCCCCTGTAGGTGGGGAACAGGGGCTTGAACCTGAGTCCTTTAGCATTGTAACATGTGCTCTCAAATGGGTGTGCCACCACCCAGCCTCTCTCTCAAAACATTTTTTCAAGACAGCACTTCTTGGTGAAAAAAAATAGAGAGAAGACTTCACCTCTCTGGCTAGCAACCATCAAGCATGGCTAGAGGTGCAGAGGTGCAGGTCTGAGGTTTTTTTTGTTTTTTTTTTTTTTTTTTTCCTGAGAACATGTAGCCGAAAATGTGGAAAGGGGATGAAAAAGACACTGGGAACAGGTGAATTTGGGACAGGGGTATTGATGCCTTTACATTGTACAATGCCTGTTTTCTATTTTCATTATTTTAATAAAGCATTTTACCTAAAACAAATTACACTGTGATGACAAAATGAATAGAAAGACCCAACAACTATATTGTTCCCAAGATTTACAAATTGGTATATTCTTCACTGTATTAAAGAAAACTTTTAGGAAGTCAGGTTTGACTTTTGTGCCACAGTAAGGGCTGGTCAGGATGGATGAAATGTGTGAAGACAATTAAGCTTAATACTAAACAGCAGCTATTGAGAGAGTTTTGAACTGCTATTTTAAATCTAACCATCCTAACTTAGAATATCTTGACACTTACCCATCAATGTGTCTGGAGTCTCATTTTCCTTAGAAGTCAGACACATCTAATGCTGTGCAGGAACCTTGAATTAAAAAAAAAAAACAAAAAAAAACTGGAGTTACAACCCACCTTTCACAAGATCTACTTGAAGAAAACTTGTCTTTAGCTTCCCTAAGGTTCACAAAGAATGAATCAACTAAAAATATAAATTCTTTTAGCTCCACAGACTTCACTATGGTTGGAGAGTAAACATTGCTGATTTCAGTAACTCTTTAACTGAATGCATAAGAACAATATATGTTTAAAAGACTAATGTCAACACTTGTATTTCTTCTTGCAGTGTGACTGTTTCCTTGTAAATGAGAGATATATATTCTAGCAAATTCAGCTCTTTGCAAATCAAGTTTAAATATGGATCATAGTTTAAAATATTTTCTTGCAAGGAAATATATTGTATCCACATAGCAGTCAAAGTGCTCCTTATTGTAGGGGCGAGGAGTAAATGCCTTGAAAGTGTGAGCAACTTTCAAGAGTAGAGACCATGTCTCAAATGATCTAGAATTCATGTTAACTAGGCAAAAAACTGAGGTGGTAATTACTAGGCAGAGGGTCCCAGGACAGGCAGGGAGTAGGGATGAGGACATCTCCTTGGTTGGAGAGAGGGGAGAGAGTTTAGGGAATCATTCCAGCCAGATGGGTGCTGGGTATGCCGTCTCTCTGTTTCTCTGTCCTTGCCTTTGCCTCTGTCTCCATATATATAAAATCAGGCATCTCATAAAAAAATATTTTAAAAGATAAATATAGCTCTGAGCATGATCTAAAGAAATGCATTTCTGAAAAAACTGATCAAATTATTAATCTGAGTCTATATGAGAAATAGTCTCATTATTAGTAAGGTACACCAAAGTCATTAAAGGCAAATACTGGGGGCTGGTGGTACACAGTAGGTAAAACACATATGGCTCAAAGCACAAGGACTGGCATAAAGATCCCAGTTTGAGGCCCCAGAACCTCACCTGTTGTTGGTATGTTTCTAATTCTACTTCTAAAAATCTTTTCTGTTTCATTTGGTTTAAATACCCCCTGCTTAACACTGCATTCTATTTACATAACACTGTATTCTATTTACATAACCTCTGTTAACATGCACCACCCTCCCTCCAGGGCATTGGTGGTTCAGTGGTAGAATTCTTGCCTGCTCCGCCCCCTCTCCTTGTCATACCCTGATTTTCACCAGTCACTTTTCTCTCCACCCTCTGTATGTCACATCTTGTTTACACCCTACTTGGAAAGTATATAAAGACAACACTGTTCGTTTTAGTGAGTTGTGAGTTGGTAGTTGTGTTAGTTTAGCTTAGCTTGGTATAGATTGCGCTGCATCCTGCATGAATAAAGAGATACTGCATACAGCTCAACCATGAGTCCCTTGTCATCTGTTACCCGCCCGTGAAGCCAGCCCTTCGAAAACAACAACCTGAGTATGTGGGAGGTCACTTCACAAACAGTGAAGCAGGTCTGCAGGTGTCTTTCTCTCCCCCTTTCTGCTTCCTGTCCTCTTTGAGATTCTCTTGTCTTATCCAACAACAACAGCTATAACAATAACAACAACAACAACAACAAGGGCAATGAAATGTGAAAAACAGCTTCCAGGAGCAGTGGATTTGTAACAGATGACAAGGGACTCATGGTTGAGCTGTATGCAGTATCTCTTTATTCATGCAGGATGCAGCGCAATCTATACCAATGAGGCGCAAAATGCAAGGACCTGCTGAAGGATCCCAGTTTGAGCCCCCAGCTCCCTGCCTGTAGGGGAGTCGCTTCACAGGCGGTGAAGCAGATCTCCAGGTGTCTTTCCCCGTCTGTTCCCCTCCTCTATTTCTCTCTGTCCTGTGTAACAATGACGACATCAATACTAATAACTACAACAACAATAAAAAAGGGCAACCAAAGGGAAAATATAAAAAAAAATAATAAAAACAAATGGGAAAAGATACACTGAAATGCCCAGCAGCATATGGCTAGCGGGCATCTCTAGGGGATACTGACACATATTATGAGGCCAGTCACCGCAATGAAGATGTAACTGGGGTGATGCAGGGCCATCCCGCTGTACTGTGGTGCACTGCGGCACCCAGGCTACTACAGACCCGCACGGATGGGGGACACTGAGCTGCACCCAGGGCCAGCATGGACGGGCACCGCAGTATCACCAGGGCCACGCGCATCTGCATGAACAGGGATTGCTGTCAGGTGGCTTCTTGCTGATACAAGGGGAGAAGTTCTGCTCATCCAACAGGGTTCCCAGGGCCTGGGAGTTCCTGGTAATGCCATGGAATCCCAACCAGGGGACTCGCCCATCAGCAAGGACACCTGTGAACAAGACACTGAGCTCTGGGAGGAGCAGAGGAGGAGGTTCCTGTCTGCTCAGTAGAGGCTTGGAGAGAATGGAGGACAGCTAAATATGGGGCCTGGGGCAGGTCCACTTCCTACTGAGGCTCAGTAGGACAGACAGGAGGGGACAGCAAACTCCTATTTAATACATCCGGGGATTCTCCTACATCATCATGGGAATATTTGTTTATAGATGAGTTGATACACGCATCCTGGTTTTCCTACCTGAGACCCAAGACTTCTAAAATGGAACCCAAATATAGTCTCTTACAAAGGCTTTCGGCAAGAACGCTCTATTCCTTGATGGAACAGAGCCTTTGTGCAATCTTACAATAGTGACTCCAGAACACAGACAGTCAGAAAAGGAGTCTCATCCCGAGAAGGACTGTCAGGCTCAGCTGTATTGTTAATTACAGATAGACATGCCCTGGTGTAGACTCTGATTTTCTGTGACTGATGACAATAGATGGTCTATTTTATTTTTGCGGGGGCAGGGCAAATGGAGATGATTAAACAAGTTAATTTAATGCAACTTCATCCTTCATCATCTGTTAAGGCAAGATTCAAGTACAGTTTCCTCAGGTTTCAGTGAAGTAAGAATGTTATTGACAACAACAACAAGAACAAAAAGCTGAACTATATGTTAATAAAGTAAGAGTCATCTTAATAAAAGGTATGTTATACGATTTTCATTCTTGGTGTAAGATCTTTTTTCTCAAGATAGAGACAGAAAAACAGAGGGGCGAAGAGACAGACAAATAGACAGACAGAGAGACAGAGAGAGAGATGGTGCCAAAGCTTTTTTCAACATGGAGGGTCTAGGCTTGAGGCTTTGTCATACAAAAGCAAGGTAGTGCTTTATCTAAGAGAGCCTTTTGCCCTTCCACTGATGCAAAAGCTTATCGAATCTTTTTTTTTTCTGTAGTAGGAATATTAGAAGCATAACATGGAATCATGGGGGAATATGAAGCTGTTGAATTAAAAACAAATAGTCCTGACAATCAACATCCAGTCAATATGTGAGAAGTAAGTCAGTGGAGTGAGGTCAGAGCCACATTCTAGCTGAGTCAAGGCCACTTCAGCCCAGGCTGTGCTCAGTCCATTTCACCCCCCCCAATACTCTCTGTGCATGGGAGTTCCCCACTA